>NC_048302.1:7200209-7209555 GCF_013100865.1 Trachemys scripta elegans
TGTGCCTATGTGTTGTGCATGCACGTGGTGGCAAACATTCAGGGCTATATTGTGCCAATAAGGGCCTGCATAGATAAGGGAAACTTGCAATGGAGTCTCAGTACGTGATTCACTCCCCGCCCCCCGCAACGTAGTCACAAGTGCCAAAATGGGCTCTGCGGTTTAATCCACTGATTTACTGGCAGTAATTCACACTAGTGCACGCTGCATTTTACATGAGTGTAGTGCATGGATCCTAGGGGTTTGCACTGGCATAGCTGCTTGGTAGAGGGTGTCTCTATACTGCAGTCATGGGGTGTGATTGCAGCTCGCGTGGGACCTGGAAAAGTAAAGTCGTGGCAGTGTGACTGTCAGTGCAGGCCAGCCCCACAACTAGCTACCCAGACTCCTGGGCCGCTGAAGCTCACACTGCTAGCTCACCAAGCTAGCGACCTTAAAGCTAACTCGGGTATGTCAGTTCGAGCTGCAATTACCCCCGTGACTGCAGCATAGACATACCCATCGACACAGCCCTGGGTTGGGAGCAGGGCAGAACCATGCCCACCTCCAGCGGGTACTGAAATGTACGCCTGTTCCTACTCCCCTTGCCAGGGCGATCGGTGTATTGGAAGGGGGAAGGGGGCTCTTGCATATCCCTCTGTCTCCCTTTAGGGGTGCAGGTGTAAAATTACTCAGACAGTAAGGAATGACCCTTGCAATGGTACAAGGATCTTGACCTTTAGTAAGCTGCCAATGTCATGCAACCGTGGGCAGGAACCGAAATGTTAGTCATTAGTATTAGTATTACCACAGTGCGCCGAGGGGCCCTGCTCATGGATCAGGTGCTAGGTGCTGTACAGACACTGACACGAAGTTCAGTCTCTTCCTAGCAGTCCTGAGTGCCACATCTTTATCACCAGAGGATGTCAGAAGAAAAGCAAGGGCTGGATTTTCTAAAGCGCTCAGCTCCCATTTAGACAGCTAAATGAGGAGGGCATGTTTTCAAAAGCGCTCAACACCCAGCAGCTGCTATTGAGAACAATGGCAACTGTTGGGTGCGTAGCTCTTTGGAAAAGCTGGCCTCAAAACCCGTCAGGCAGCTGTAATTTGTTCACACCACCTTTGAATCCGGTCCCACGTGGCTTTCTTTGATCAGCTTAGTACAGGGTATTATATTTTTAATGGCTAACTCTGCACTTCCTTTCTGGATTGCCCTCACTTCATAGGTGCGACACAGGAGATTAGCACTTACCAAAGGTTGTATGTAGCTAAAGCATGAATAGTTCAGGATGGGTTTTGCATGTTCTTTCCTGTGATCCCAATAATGAAGCAATCCATCTTGATAGAACAAAGAGCAATTATTTAATTAAAAGATCTTCAGTAGTCTTATATTATTTAACTGATCTAAAAGGCCTCACAGTGGCTGTATATTCTCTTTCAGTAGAGTTGATTCACTGTACTGAATAATATCTGAAAATGAATGAGTTTGTTATGACTGCTGTTAAGTACTTATCCAATATAGGTGATAAATTATATATGAGTCTGTATTACTGTTATTCCACAATCTAGTTACGTTTTTATTATTTGAAGCCTAATTCACCATTGCACTGCACCAGAAATCAATGGAGTTACACTGGTGTAAAAGAAGTAATGCAGTTGTGAATCTGGCCTTAAATCTCTCTCTAAATCTGGATGTGAAGAAACACTGGGATATTGTATTTGATGATGGATACTTTATCCACTAACCCATCAGAGTAAGCATGTATTTCTGAGATGGTTTATATCATAACAGTTATTTTTCCTGACCTGCAATTGAATACAATTTCCTCTGCCCCCCTTTCATCTAAAATGTTGTTTAAAGAACCAATTGAACATGAGCTTTCTGTGTGATGCAGTGGCTAAAAGAACAAATCCAAACCTTTGCTAACATTGTTACTGGAACGCTAAGTCCAGGTCAGGTGGCCACATTTTAAAAAGGACAGTGAACATTGGAAAGGGTTCAGAAAAGATCTACAGCGATTCAAGATCTGGGAAACCTGCCTTACAGGGAGATACTAAAGAATCTCAATCTATTTAGTTAAGCAAAGAGTAGGTTAAGGGGTGACTTGATCACGGTCTATAAGTACCTACATGGGGAGAAGATCTCGGATAATTAAGGATATGATTCTGTCACAGAGGTCATGGATTCCGTGACTTTCCGGGACCTCCAGGACTTCTTCTGGGGCAGCAGCCCCAGGGCCACTGGAGTACCAGCTGGGGGTGGGTCAGCATCCCTCGGGCTGGAGCAGCAGTGGTCAGCCCTTCCTGCAGGAGCAACGGCAGGACTGGAGCAGCTGTTGGCAGTCAGCCCTGGTGCCGCTGGAGCAGGAGCAGTGGGCCCGGAAGAGTCACCAGAGCAGTGACCAGAACAGTGGTTCCAAGGCCATTGGCACAGCGGCCAGGGTTGGGTCAGCCCCTGCTTCAGGAACAGCTGCAAGCCACCAGCAGTGCTCTGACTGTCGTCCCCTCCCCACAGGGTATTTTTAGTAACTATCAGGGACAGGTTGTGGGCTTCCATGAATTTTTGTTTACTGCTTGTGACCTGTCCTGGACTTTTACTAAAAGCACCTGGGACAGAATCATAACCTTATGGATAATAGATGGCTCTTTAATCTAGAAGGCAAAGACATAACAAGATCCAGTGGCAGGACGCTGAAGCAAGACCAATTCAAACAGGAAATAAGGTGCGGATTTTTAGACAGGGTAATTAACCATTGGAACCATTTCCCTAGGGATGTGGTGCATTCTCTATCACTTGAAATCTTTACATGAAGATTGGATGTCTGTAACAGAGATGCTCTAACCAATTGCAAAATACTGAACTTCATGCAGAAATCACTGGATGAAATGCTCTGGCCCCTGGTATACAGGAGGTCAGACCAGAAGATATAATGGTTCCTCTTCTGACCTTAAAAACCATAAATCTATTAATCTGATGGCCTTTTATTTATTTGATCTAAAATGGCTATGTAAAGTCCTACACATTTGTTTCTTGGAGGTGGGAACATATGCATAGGGGGCTTACATTACATGAATCACTTCCACTCGTACAGCACTGCTCTCTTAACCATTTACAGTTGTGTGTGTGTGTGTGTGTGTGTGTGTGTGTTCCCCGCCAAGAGCCTGTGAATTTTTGCATAGAAATGGGCTGCTCCCTGTTTGTTGTGTACAGGAGAAGTGGAAATACCCCACCCACCTACAAAACAATCAGGGAAAGCCCTGACATACTCACCTTTTCCCTACCCCTCCAGCTGGTCTGATTATCCGAGGGAGGGATGATCATGCTCGTATGTGTTTGTTACCTTTATACATGCCTGCTACTGCCAATTTCTGAGAGCTTTAACTTTATTCGTTTTTGTATTTCAATTTCTTTTACCACCCCTCTCATCTTCCTCCCCCCGATCTTGTCAGAGTGGTGTTCAAAGTCGTTTATTAAAGACTCACGTTTTCATTACAATACACTCCTATTTTCAGTGGTATTTGAGTCACGCTGACAATTCTCTCTACCTGGCCACTCTCCTGCTGGGCTAACAAAATAATGATGGGGAAGAACCTTTGGCCTAGTTTGCACCTAAAATTTGGATTGACCTAGTGATGTCACTCAGCAGTGTGGACAATTCACAGTGCCATGGCTTGGTAGTTAAGTCACTCTAACCCCTGGTGTAGATGTGGAAAGGTCAACAGAAGAATGCTTCTACTTGGAGAGGTGGATTAACTACAGTGACAGAAAAGCCCCTTTCATCACCATAGGAAGTGTCTACTCTATCGTAAAACCGCACTGTATCTGTGCCGCTGTAGCACCCATAGGGTCAATGTTGTCTAAGATAAAACAGAAACCTATATTCTCCTCTCTAATAATGAGCCATCAGTAGGTGCCTCTACCATGCTCAAGAGGCTAACATACTGGATGAGAAATATCAGGAGGATGTGGTAACTCCAGGGATGAAATAGGTCAAAGATTCCATTCCACTTGGACTGACACTGGGCCGGTGACTAGGGCAGCAGCTTGGAGGTGTGTGTTTAAGAGAAAGAACTGCGGGAGCTCAGTGTCGGTGTTTCTTTGGGAGTGCGGAGGAGTTCAGACAGCAGAAAAAAGGGATGGTGGGTCTAGGGGAAAAAAGAAGAATCTGGTTGGGTTGAGCAGTGAAGGGAGACTTCTCAGGGCCTATCTGAACCTTTGGAGGTTAAGAGCCCTGCCACTTTGTGTTGCGATCCCAGGAGATCTCAACAAGCTAGCCTGGATCCATGGTTGGATCCAAGAAGCACATAGGTTTGGCAGGCGAATAGTGCTGACGATTCACTAGAAAGGATTTGTCCTCGTGAACCAATATTAAACCAATTCCCCAGCATGGCAACAAGCACCGTGCTGCAGGATGTGCCATCATCCAGAGAAGACGTGATACCTTGCTCCTGACCACATGTGGTCATTGAGAACTCCCTAGTACTGGCCACAAGACTCAGAAAAGAAGGGGTGTTAACCTCTGGCAGAGCTCCAGCTTAGTTAATCATGCCGCCTACTTCACTTCCAGCTGGAGTTCCATTTGGGCTCTTCATTTCCTCTCCTATACTGGGCTTGACATTGTGTTGGGCTCCACCAGCACTGCCCCCCTCCCCCCCCCCCCCCCCCCCCCCCCCGACACACACACACAGAATCCCAATGCAATTTTGTAACTCTACGTGGAGAAGGGGTCCCAATGCAAAACCTAAGCCATCTTGTGTAGCTCTGTGCTGTCAAACAGTTGCATCATCTCAACATCAACGTGGCAGCATTTCATCGGTGGGTAAGGCGATCCCTATCTTTAGGCTGTATCTCAGATTAAGATTTTAAAATCTGCAAGAGTCTGTGGTAGGAAAGGCACTACCACATAAAAATGAAACTTATTTTACCAGACCAAATTCTTTTCTGATTCACTCCAGAAATGAACAGATGGATTGCCAACTTGCTGAATATACATGAAGTCGGAAGTTGGGTTTATTATTATTAAGCAGCATATTTACCCCTAGGAAATCAATCTTTGATGATTCAAACTTCAGATCTTTTCACCAAAATGATCACAATAAAATGCTGAAATGTTTACTGTGTTATCAAAGGAGGTGTATAAACATACTGGGGAAAATTTAAATGTAAAAAAAAAATACCATTCTGGTAGAAAGAACTAATTAACATAGGCAATACTGGCAATACCGATAACGGTGTGTTGTTTAATTGACATTCTTCTTACTAAAATACATATCCAGTGAAAATTTAGATTAGAGAACTAAAGAAATGGTATTCAGATGTTGAAAAGTTGCCTCCATAGTGTATAATACATAAAGCTTTCTAATAATGTGGGCTCTCATCCATAAATTATTGAACACAAAGGGAACTTAAAGTGCTAAGCTGTGGAAGAAATTTCATACTAAATAAAACAATAAACTGCTCAGGAGAAAGCCACACAAAGACAACCCTGTTGTTGCATCTGTCTAGTTTTTCCCCCTCAAATTGCCTGTTTATCATATCATACATTTTAAAGCTGTCACTTGACCTTGTGCAGCATGTGTCTGTGTGAACGTATATACATCTATAGGTACCTTTTGCACCATTTTAAGTAGACAGTAATTAATCTATTGATTTATTCCAACAGTAGTTATCTCATCGCTAATTCATTTATACAGTAATTATGTTCCCAGATCTATTCCCAAGCTGTCTATCTACATTGCCTAGGTGGATGATATGATACAGATGGCACATTGAACATAGTTGCACCAACGTCACAATTTGACATTTGCACTCATTTGAGCCACCTGCGTTGTCCACTCATGTTGGTTTTATTCAGCTGTACACAAACCCTGGAGTCCAAATCTTCAAACCCTTCCCCAGCGGCTTGCTCGCTTAGGGCCTTATCCAAAGCCCATGGGAGTCTTTCCACTGACGTCAATGAGTTTTGGACCCGGCTCTTAGGTCTCAACCCTGCAAAGGGACCTGCATGGACGGACACGGACGCCTGTACAGAGTTCCTGTAAGGGTCAGACTCACTCCTGCGGTGCCTCCTGCTGGTCTCTCAAGGAATTAGCTCGATTTCCAGCCCGGAGCGCCCTCTGCAGGGCTGGCTTTAACCCTTCCCAGGCAGGAGCGGGTGACCACCCCGCTACAGTTCCACAGACAAAGATGGAACTCCATGAGGGCATAACTGTTTGCCCATACAAATCCTTTGTAGGATCAGGCCCTAAACAGTCCCATAAGTCAAGGGTACTACGTATCTGGGCAATGATTACTTTTTGGAGAAGGGGTTGTCTGATTGGACTCTTATGCTCTATATTATAATCACACAACTTTCCAGGAAGGCTATGCTATACTCTTTTGCCTTATTTCTATTCTGTGTATGCAGACATACTCAAAGGTGATTTTCTTATATCTGTGTGATAATGTGGAGAGATAAGTGATACATTTATGGATCCTCCTAGGCAGGAAGTGAGCAGTGGGTCCCTTTGGGAAACTTGGAGTCTCCCCTTCTCAGTGGTATGAAGATCCCATTTCTAACCCTGAACATGTCATGAGATATAGAAGCTACTCCTGGGGGAATTCTGTGACAAGAAATACCAAATTCTGCGCCAAAAAAAAATTCCCCAATTCTGCATATTTTATTTTTCAAAATAATGCAATATAATCACTCAAGTTTCACTTATTTTGGTAATTTATTTAAACTACCATACAGGGGAAAAAAATCACAATAACTGTTCAGCATTTCCTAAAACATGAAAGTTAAGTTACAAATACTTAGTAACCAATACTCTGCATTCCAGTTAAATGAAAATCCAGGATTATAAATTACATTACTTTTATTTTGGTGTTTGGTGTTCTATAAGGTAGTATTTCTCTTTAAATTGCTCAGATTTTCACACATGAAAGTCATACAATTTTGCTAATCATCGTTCTGCATTTTTTTTAATGGATAAGTAAAATAGACCCTAAACTGTCATATAACCCCATTGTGCCTCCATGGCGCAGGAAAAAAAAGCGAGAAATCCCACAGACCTTCCTAGCTGAGGATTCCCCTAAGGCTCCTTCACACCACTCTGGCAAGGTAAAGGAGCCTGAATTGACTAAGAATGGGAACAATTAACAACTAACAATGGGAACATTAGCAGCCTGCCTGCTTAGCTGTTACATTTCTGCTCTGCCTTAGGGACAGAGCCTGCTTCACACAGCCCTATGCCTCCAAGCCTGAGGGTACATCTACACTACAGGGGGGAGTTGATTTAAGATACGCAAATTCAGCTACGTGAATAGCGTAGCTGAATTCGACGTATCGCAGCCGACTTACCCCATTGTGAGGACGGCGGCAAAATCGACTTCTGCGGCTTTCTGTCGGCGGCGCTTACTACCACCTCCGCTGGTGGAGTAAGAGCGCCGATTCGGGGATCGATGGTCGCGTCCCAATGGGACGCGATAAATCGATCCCCGAGAGGTCGATTTCTACCCGCCGATTCAGGCGGGTAGTATAGACCTAGCCTGAGATGCAGCAACAGCGAGGAGAGGGACAGAGTGAGTCTCTCTCACTCCTTCATACACAGGCACACGCCCAGCCCCACTCCCTTAATGTCTCTCCATGGATGCAGGCACGCCCAGCCTCCCTCCTTGCCCCAGCAGTGATCTGCTGTCTGCTGGTGGCTGCTAGGGAAGGGGCGTGTGTTTCCCACAGATTTCTTGGCTCCCCCATTTTTCTGCGGGGGAGGCAAGAAATCTGCAGAAGGCATGAATTCTGCGCCACCGTGGTAGTTCAGAATTCCCCCAGGAGCAAAAAGCATCATGTCTGTAATGACTTTATATCTATTAAAGCAGTTACTAGCCCAGGATTGAACGCTGCCATTCCTGGCTTTCGGCAGATGTGAGCATCAAGGAAGGGCCCTCCAGGATACGTATCCATTTTCCTCCATTATTTGCCCTTCTCACTCAGAGTGCTCCGTTCTCCCAGCTAAGGAGGCCAGTGGTTGTCTCTGGAGTGTACAGCACTGTTCCTGGGCTGAGAGAGCGGGGTGAGGTGCTCCCCGCAGGACAGGATTCCAGTCCTTGCTGCACCACTTGGGACATCTGTGCCTCTGTGTTTGACCGTTCTCTACAAAGGGTGGATCAACTTTTCCTAACCATGAATAGTCTCCCCTCCTAGCTACTCTTCTCCTTCACCCTTCTCCCCATGAGCAATGTCAAGCCGTCAACACTGCAAAAAAAAAACAAAAAAAAAAAACACATGGCAGCAAGTGACAGAGCCCAGGTCACCTGACTCGGGCTCACACTGTGGTCTAGCAGGGTTAGACGTTCCCACGCAGGCTGAAACCCAGACTCTAAGACCACCCCCCTGGCTGGGTTTCAGAGCCCAGGCTCCAGCCTGAGGAGGAGGAACTTGTACACTGCTAATTTTAACCCCATTGCATGAGTCCCAGGAACTCAAGTCAGTTGATCCAGGCTCTGAGACTCACCGCCATGTTGTTTTTTTAAACCATGTAGACATACCCTCAGTTCTCTTCTCTCCTCCACACTCACCAATAGGCCCGCGATGTTGTTTCTCTTCCCTTACATGCCCAAGCAGCGACTGGCTCCCTATCCTCTTACAAAACAGCAATATGCACACCTTTCTTGCCAATGCATTCATGTTGAGGCTACAAGGTAATAAAGTACCCTAAGCCTTCTAGCTGGTTTCCACTGCTCCCTTTTTCTTGTCCTCAGCTCCCCTTTGGTGTCTCTAACATTATTTAAAGAACTAAATCAACATGAGCCTGTAGAATGATTAGGTAGCTAAGAGCAAATGCAATCCTTTGCAAAGGTCGCTGGAACAGTGCGTCCAGTTGAGGTGTCCATATTTCAAATAGGATATTGAAAATTGAAAAGGGTTCAGAAAAGAGCTGCAGTGATTCAAGACTTGGAAAAATCTGACCAGCCGTGAGACTAAAGAAGAGAGGGTTCAGAGGTAGCCTCACACAGTCTATAAGTACCTATGTGGGGAGCAGGGCGGGTGCAAGGATGTTTCGCACCCTAGGCGAAACTTCCACCTTGTGCCCCCCCCCCCCCCCTCAAGCCCTGTGTCAGCTCTCTGCCCCACTCTCTGCCCTAAGGTGCCCCCCTCCTCAGCAGCTTCCGCCCTGAGGCACCCCCCCATAGCAGCTCCTCCCAGCCCAGGGAGCCATGCAGCAGCTCCCCACCCCAGCTCACCTCTGCTCTGCCTCCTCCCCGAACACGCCGTCGCAGCTCCACTTCTCCTGCCTCCCAGGCTTGCGGAGCCAATCAGCTGTTTGGCACCGCAAGCCTGGGAGGGAGAGAAGCAGAGCAGGACGGCGTGCTCAGGGGAGGAGG
>NC_048302.1:7209619-7227267 GCF_013100865.1 Trachemys scripta elegans
CCCCCCCCCCCCCTTACTTGCTGCAGGCGGCCCTCCCTGCGCCCCCGTGCCCCAGCTCCCTCAGCCTAAATGCCGACGATGACCGGGGCAGCCGAAGATCCGGCCGCCATGGTCACCGCCGAAGGACCCGAAATGCCGCCCCCCCAAATGCTAGTGCCCTAGGCGACTGCCTAGGTCACCTAATGGATTTCACCAGCCTTGGTGTGGAGGAGAATATTGACAGTGGCGGGCTCTTTCCTGTAGCAGGAAAAAGGCATAATAAGAACCAGTGGCTGGAAGCTGAAGCTAGACATATTCAGACTAGAAAGTAAGGTGCAAACTTCTTCAAGTGGAGGGTCATTAAACACTGGAATCCCTAGGAAAGTGAGGGATTCCCCATTATCTGAAATCTTTAAAAGAAAATGGGATGTCTTGCCAATGGTAATGATACTAACTTTCTTTGTAAAGCACTTTGAGATCTACTGATGAAAAGCACTACCTAAGTGTTACTATTATATCGAAATGATGAGCTACAGCTCAAACCGAAGTGACTGGTTTTATCCTAGAGCCACTCAGTGTGTTATGCGGGAGGATAGCTCAAATAATTATAATAGTGCCTTCCGGCCTTAAAACCTACAAATCTATGAAAGCAGCAACCTTCAACCCAGCCCTTACTTTGAAATGGAAATAAAAACCAGACACCTGCTGTTGCTTAACAAACTATTATTTTTATTTTATTTTACTGATTTACCCAAGTAGGAACATGGAATTACAATTCAGAAAGAAACAGCATGTCAAGAACGTTGATTTGTAATTAACAACGATTTTTAATTAACAATTTTAAACAGTGTGGGGTTGCTCAGTTTCTTTTCTATTATTATTAGTTTGATTACACTTTTCTTGATTTCGTTCGTAATGAAGGGGAAAAAAACACAATTAGAGCAACAAAATAGTTAGGTGCATAGAAATGTAAAGATGTATGCCTGGCAGGGAAGGACTTGCTACAGTGAAAGGAAATGTGTCAGCAGTGACTGACTCAGACACCTTTCTCTATTAGTAGGAATGTTGATTTTGGTTTTGAAGAACAGATACAGCAAAGCACAAGAAAGTAATTTCAAAAGACTAAAAATAGAACTCACCGAAAAGCTTGTAGAGAAGACAATCTTGTGTTTATGGGACTGAAACCAGGTCTCAGAAGATTAAGGTTTAATTCCTGGCTTTGCCACAGATTCCCTATGGGATCTTGGTAAGTCACTTCCCCTGGCCGTGTCTTAGTTCCCCATCTACAAAATAAGTGTAATCACACTCGCTTCCTTTTCCTGCCTTGTCTGTTTACATTGTTCGCTTGTTGGGGCACGGGCTGTCTGATATTCTGTCTGTACTGCGCCTGAAACGCTGGGATACCGATCACTATTCAACTCTCATAGGTACTCCAGTAAATAAAAACAACAGCTCACCCGCCAATAGCAGCCTGTATGGGTGTGGTAGCAGTGCAAGTTTATAACAATATGTAAACAGAAAGAGTCTTATAATTTATTCTTGGTCTACTCTTTAAGACAAAAGGAGGGTATGGCATAGGGCTACCATTCTCACTGGTCTCTCTATAAAGAAAATATACTACACGATACAGAAAGAGTGCTACACTGGCAAAACCAAGGCCAGCAAATTCGATTTTTTTTATTTTTTTAAGCTAGACATTTTCAGTAGAGTCCAAAAAGTGTTGCCAATTCTCATGGTAACGTTGCAGGTTTCTTCTCTTAAGAAAAGTCCGTTTTTCTGTAACATGCGTGTTCCAGATTTTCTGGAACCAGTTATTGTTTCCTGCTGGGGTACAGAGTTCCGGTCAGCTGTTGGAACTGGTCTAGCCGACAGTAAAACAGGGTGAATGCTGAGGTTGTGCAAAGAGTATTTTGTTCTGTCAATTGAACATCAGCTGGGGCCGTTTATACTTGTCAGACGCTGGAGAACCTGGTCTCTCTTCAGGACTCTGGACAGTGCTGGCCTTTTGCAGCCTTTATATATTCAGCATCATAAACAAATTCTTTAAGAGCAGCATACCTTCTCTGGGTTAAAACACACACTTAGCTGGGGTCCTAGCATTCTCTACAAAGAACTGAAAATGTCACATCAACACAAGTAAATACGAGCGTTCCCAGGAGAATAAGACATTATTCTCTGTGTTCTGAGTAAACAAAACATGCTTAAATAAATGTATATGTATGGCAGGTGGAAACTTTGATTTATATTTGTCCCAAGGTGGCTGAAACACCAGGAGCTGATATTGGTGGATTGTCACATTGCCTTGTGATTCTCTGAGTACGTTTCCCAGACGTGAAGAAGAGCTCTGTCTCTCTGACCAACAGATATTCCCTCACCCACCTTGTCTTATCCATATCCCCTCGGCAACTTTGATCATCCCATTCTGGATGTTTATGAGAAGCACTCAAACCCCAATAATCACCCAGCCTGGGCTGGACCATACAGAGGAATAACTCTTCTCACACTGCTTTGGCTCTCCGGCGTCGGTTCTCACGTGGAACTAGGAAGTCCAGAGGTATGCAACAGTGAAAAATACAAGGAGGCCATGGGCATGGGGATTACTCCAGTATTTCCAAGCCTGAAAAGGTTTAGTTTGGGATCACGTGGAGTCTGGAGTGAAGAGGGTTGGTCTTGATTTATCTGGAGTGGTTTGCCTATCCCGAATTATACATCCTCTCCCCGCCCCCACCCCCTCTCATGAAAGCATTGATCTGTCCACAGTCACGTATCCTACCACATTAGTATTATGTACGGAAAAATTGCAAGTCTTTTTTTTTTAAATCACCTGACAATACATTTATTTTGATGGGCACCAGTGACTAATTATGCTCCCTTATACTTTCCTTAAAAATCATTTGTATTGATTTTCCTGCTGCCGGGATTGAAATCATCAGGGCTTTGCCTGATTATTATCTTAACCATAATCCATATTTTTAAAGATGTAAAAAACTCCAGAATTAGTGGAGAGACAAAAAGCAGATATGCCACCATTAAGGTTAATTGCACAAGCCCATTCAGTTATTCAATCTGGCATCAGAATAAAGCAAACAGTAAACCAGGAGACAGTTTGGTAATGAAGTGACTTTATCTCACAGGATTATACTTGTGGCTATGGCTTTAATTGTACAATCTAGAAGGATTTCTGACATAAACTGACTAATCTTGCATTATTGTAATGATTTGTAATCATAGCACTGGCTATGATTTACTGGCTTATTATACATTTGCATGTTATAATCAGCTAGAATAGGCAGCGCACGCCCTACAATTCATAACAACACTTAAAATTATACATCTTGCAATGAGCTTTGACAGCTGGCCCACCATAAACAGCTTGGAGGTTTGAAACCTGAAAAATCTGAAGTGTGCATCGTTTCAGCTCCTCGAGAAAATAAAGCTAATGAAATAAAAACGAACAACAGTGTATATTGAACAAAACATCCAGGACTGAACTTTTTTGCTGTGATTAAGTGAGGACTAATAATCCCATACGGGAGCAAACAGACCAAGTGCTGTGTCTGCTAGCCCTCTGGCAAGGTAGCAAGTTACTAAACTGATGGCCCCGCTTCCGGAATGATCTTGAGATGTTCACACGTCAGGCTAGTTGAAGCCAGGAGACTCCCGGATGTAACAGAGTCAGGGCACATCTCCACTGGAGCTGGAAATACAATTTCGAGTTCGAGAAGACATACCCGGGCTAGCTCTGATTGAGAAAGCAGGGCAAAAATAGCAGGTTGCAAACAGCTAACTACCCCAAGCACGTACCTCTGGTCTCACAACGCAGTGGCTAGTCTGCCATTTTTACCATGCTAGCTTGATCAGAGCTCTTGCAGGTATGTCTCCTCGAGCGGGAAATTATACCTGCAGCAGCAGTGTAGACATGTTAGTGTCATGTAATTAGCACCTCAAACTGCTGTCTGCAGGCACACGCCACAAGGGGCCTCAGAAACGGAGCGAGAACCTGGCCCATCATGGGAGGAAGTTGCCATCACAGAATGCAGCCTTTGCTGACAGCCTGAGGATGAGACACTCCTCAAAGACTAAACAAAGAAACTCAGTTCCATCTGCAGGAGAACAAAAGATCCAGACCCCTCTCTCACCCCACTTGTCAGTCAGTCAACAGGGGTAAGGCTTAGGGATTTCACTATCTTTATGGCCCGATCCTGCAGACGCACACACAGGTAACTGTATCCAGGTGAGCAGTCCCTTTGAGTTCATTTGGGCTACGCACCTGAGTAATGCTACCGACATGCTCAAGCATTTAAAGGATTGGCCCCTTAAAGAGTGATACATTCTATTATGGCAAGTCAGGTGACATGATGGTATTTCCCCCCCACTCCCACATTCTGGGCTACCGTTCTACCTCACTTTTAGGGCTTGATCGAAAGGCCGAGGCAGAACGGCCGTTCATTCCTGCAATGAGAGCGGGCTTGAGCCCTTAGGGAGCAGGTGCCCTCTCTGGATGGCAGGAGTGGCTGCCACAAGTATACTATAATCAACGTATCAATACAGACCAGCAAGCCACCTATGACAAATCGTACCAACAGAGATCCTGTCCTGTGCAATGGGCATCCCTCATCGTCCCCAACTCTTGCCAGACACCACCTGGGTATCCCACATGGCAATGCATTGAGGGGCTCACCCGGGGCCCACTAATGGCGACAGAAGACAGACCATCAGTACTGATGAGCTTCGGATCGGGACCTCTGTTACAAGCCAATGGCTCAACCCTGTTCTCATTCAAGACAAATGGGAGTCTTGCCCTTTATCCCAGACTCTTACACAAGCTTTTAAAAAAAGAATACAATAAACATGTCCCAAAGTATTTCTGTTGTTAAGCCTCATCTTTGAGACTGCAGGAACGCAGTTATTTAGAGTAAGCACATGTCCGAAAGCGGTACCTACACAGGTTTGCCTGGCACGGAAAGACACAAAGGACACACAGCTTGCTTACTCCATTTTTCCCAATACCTGCCAGTACATGTACCCACAAAATTCAGCATCCTCCTACTGCAAAATTTACCCCAGTTACGGAGGAGATATGGAAACACTGGCAAAAAAAAGGCAGCTATGAACTTCACCCAGATTGAAAAAAGAACGTTCTCTCATCTCTCTAGCTCTCATTCCCTTCTGACTCTAACCTTGAGCTCAGCCACGTTCACTTAAATGTATTTGTATTTTAAATAAAAATAGAAGAGTAATTTCAAGCTTAATTATAGGTAGGAAAGTCTGTAGTTTCTCTTCCAACAAATGCTAATAACTCTTCCAGATCTGCAGCAGTAGTTTTGGGGTTTTTTTTAAAGCACACTGTTACCTGACAGGGCAAAGAAGGCTGCAGCAGCAACCCCAAGGTGCTCTTTAATTCTTTTATACTCCCCATACAGCCCATGGGAGGCTTACAATCAATCACAGGGGCATCTCAGCATGTGATGTCACAGCAGTACAAGCAGAGACGATTGACAGCAGTGCTGTCACTCATGTAGCTACAGCGATACCTCTCTATGTAAATTTGGATCCATTTATATACTAGTCAGTAACCCTAACAATTTTCCTTGTGGCATTGGAAGTGACGGAAGCCTATAGCCCTGGTGGGTGCTTTGAAATAAACAAACACATAGGACCCCCAAAAATGGATATTTGTTATCCCTCGTGTTACTTGTACTTAACGTCAGACTGTTTCTATACCTTGAACGGTAATAAGCAACAATAACGTTGTACCATTATAACTTTTTGTCGCAGTAGAAGATGGAGACCATACTCTAGATAATAGAGGTGGGCCATCGTTTTTTTCCAATCAAAAATGAGGTTTTGTTGCAAAAAAAATTTTGGAGGGAAAAAAGTGTTTTCAACTAAGCTATTTGAGTTTTCATTGAAAGAAACCCCAAAACCAACAGATTTTTGGATTTCAGCATTTGAAACAAAACCCTTCAGTTTTCTGGGGGGGAAAACCCACCCATTTTTCACAGGGGGAGTAGGGGTTTCCGGGCTAGTCAGGGTGAGTAAGAAAAAAGTATTTGTGGGGGATAAAAAATACATTTTTTTTATTTGAATTGGAGTTGTTTTGATTTCATTATTTGAATTTATAATAAGTTTTTCTTTTTAAAAATAAACCTGTTTAAAATGAAATCTGAGTTTATTACAAAATATGGCAAGGCCTAAACATATTATAATTTAGTTGTAAATGTGAAATAAGTTTTGATAAGAGGTTTATGCATCCAAAACGTTTATGGTTGTTTTAATTAAATTCCAGTTATCATCCAATGCATCTTGATGCAAATGAGCAAAAAGTTATCTAGTAAATATTTTGACTACTTTCTAACATAATAAAATGTACAATCAATAAGAAAATGAAACTTAAGCTACATAATTGCTTAAATAAATGTATATAGTTTATAGTATACACTCCTAGGTAGCAGAAATAGGTACCAAATTTAGTCTAAAGGTTCTATTTAGTTGCAAATCAACATGTTTTAATGGTTACATCAACCAATGAGAATCCATCTTTCTTTAGGAAATAACTGAAGTACACATAGAAAAGTTGATTGAAATAAATGATTTAAATCAAGTCTTTCCACTTGGTGATTAAAATCATTACTTAAATCGCTGATTTAAATCAATCCGCCCTGTGACCAGTTCTGCAATATGAAGCCGAAGCAGAAAGTTTATTAGAGGCACTTAATGACAGGGATATCCCCCGCTTGATCAGTCACATCGCTGGAGTTTGCAGTTATTCAAAGACAGTCAACTGAAAACATCTCTCCCCCCAAGGGCTCACTCCTCTTACATGTGGGGGGAGGAGTTCAGAAACACTAAGCATTGAGCTAACTCCGCTCCCACTGACTGGAAGGGGAGCAGGGTTAGGCTAATGATCAGAGCTCCAGAAAATCCCACTTCTCACGGTTTCTATCCTCGCACCTTTTTTCAAAAGTTTATAATATTCCAGAACTTTCACCTTCCAGACTGAACTTTACAGGTTTGTCCCTGTCTGCAGTTGTCAGGGTTTTAAATCTGAGCAAAAAAATAGTCCAGTTGTTTTTTGGTCGTGATTCAAAGCTTGGTGAAGTCAGTGGAAGGACTCTGATGGACTTCAGTGGGCTTTGGATTAGAGCTTTTCAGAGCTAGTCAGCAAAAAAAAAAAAAAAAAAAAAAAACCACACATCCACCAATTGCCTCCATTATAAAAAACGAAAAGTTACTGCAATCTTGAATTAGTTGTTAGCCACCATGCAGGTATCCAGAGTAAAAACACATACAAGCTAATGGAACAAGACCAGGACTATGTGTTTCTTAGCCATATAAATGGCTTATGTGGTTAAGTGATATACATGTTAGGTGGAATGACTGGTATGTGAAGAGATGGGTACATGCTTTAAATTGGGCAACACAAACTATAAACTCTAATTCAGGTTTTAAAGACCTGCATTTTCTCATGTGAGTGCTGTAACTGTGGTGTTTAATCCAGCAAGATTTAAAATTATTCAGGATCGCACAAACTATATATATTTTTAGAATGTCATTACTAAAAAACATTAGATTCAAAAATGCCTGAAGTTGTGCATGAGACAAAGAGAACACAACTCTCTTCAAAGATAAAGTCATTCGAAGCTCTTTGATTCCTGAATTTTAATTCCTGGATGCTGGAGAAAAACGAATGTGTTTCAGCATGATATGAAATTGTTTATTCAATGTGCCCGTACAGAGGAACCTAATTCTGACAACTAAACTTACTGAGATGCATCAAGTTCTTCTAGGATATCGGCTCAAGAAATTAATATATAGGGCTAGTAAAGAAAAAGATTTGTTTTCACATTACTATTAATAGTAATTTATTTTATAGCACCTCAGAGTATGCTCGGCACTTCACACACAGTTAACAAGTTACGATCCTTTCCCCAAGCTGCCAACAGACTAAGGCCTAAATCTACAAGGACTCACACATCTGCTTAACTTTACACACTGTGAACAGTCCCACTGAACTCAGCTATTCACAGACGTGATCCAATGTCCACTGAAAACACGGAAACCTTTACAGTTACTTCAACGAGCGTTGGCTCAGGCCCATAGTGCACGTCCATAAGTCTGGGCAAGATCAAGGCCTAAGGCACTACCCTACAAGCTGTTCTGCTTGGGTGACAGCCCATTGATTTCAATGAGGCCGCACAGCTTCAGAGGTCCACAAGCATGGGGAAGGATCGGGGCCTAATTTCAGGCCGCATGCAATTAGCTGCGATAACCAGATGGAAAGAAGGGGTTAGAGAGAAAGGTCATCAATAACATTATAAGGCTACATAGTGAGGAGTGCTCTGTAGCATGATGTAGACACGATTATTTTTAAATAATGGCAAATAGACATTTATTGAATTTCTAAGGTAGCTAATTTCTTGTAGGCATCACCGAAGAAATGGGTCTTGAGGAGGGATTTTTAATGAGAAGAAAGTGGCTTTTTGAAAAGCTCAGAATGAATAAGCTTGGCAGGGGGGCATCTCACACAAGGCAGGTGTATTTAGGTGGGGCAAAGATTCAGCCTGGGGGTAGAACCACACACTGATTCTGATCTCAGGTACACCTCTGCAGCTGTAGACTTCGCACAATTACTCTGACACGCACTGGTATATCATAGAATCGTAGGACTGGAAGGGACGTCGAGAGGTCATCTAGTCCAGTCCCCTGCACTCATGGCAGGACTAAGTAGTATCTAGAACATCCCAGACAGGTGTTTGTCTAACCTGCTCTTAAAAATCTCCAGTGATGGAGATTCCACCAGCTCCCTAGCCAATTTAGTCCAGGGCTTAACTATCCTGACAGTTAGGAAGTTTTTCCTAATGTCCAACTTCAACCGCCCTTGCTGCAATTTAAGCACATTGCTTCTTCTATCCTTGGAGGTTAAAGGGAACAATTTTTCTCCCTCCTCCTTGTAACAACCTTTGATGTACACCTCTACCTCGATACAACGTGACCCGATATAACACACATTCGGATATAAAGCAGTAAAGCAGCGCTCCGGGGGGCGGGGCTCCGTGCTCCGGCGGATCAGCGCGTCAGCGTGTCTGGCTCCAACACGCTGCTCTGAGCGGCGTGTTAAGGGTGGGAGGCAGGCGGGAGGCGGGTGGGCCAGCAGGGTGAGGAGGCGAATGGGGAGGTGAGCGGCAGGCAGGAGTGGGGTGAGGAGGCAGGCAGGCGAAAAGATGGCAAGCGGGAGAGCGGTGGTTGGGCGGACGTGGAGAGGCACACCGGACAGACGGTGAGGAGACTAGCGGGGTGGCGGGCAGGCGGGCGGGTCGGAGGGTGAGGAGGTGAGCGGCGGCCAGGCAGGCGGGAGCACTGGGCGGACAGTGAGGAGACTAGCGGGGAGGCGGGCGGCCGGCAGGTGGGTGGGTAGGTGGGGTGAGGAGGTGAGCGGTGGCCGGGCAGGCAGCAGAGCTGAGCAGACAGTGAGGAGTCTAGCGGGGAGGCAGGTGGCGGGCAGGCGGGCGGGGTGAGGAGACGAGCGGCGGCTGGGAGCACTGGGCAGACGGTGAGGAGACTAGCTGGGAGGCTGATTTGTCCTGGGCCCCGCACCCCTCTAGGGATGGCTCCGACATGCTGCTCTGGGGGGGAGGGGGGGGGGGGGTTGGGGTGGTGGTCAGGGGCCCAGGAGCCTTCCCTACCCGATATAACGTGGTTTCATCTATAACGCAGTAAGAGTTTTGGTTCCCAAGGACCGTGTTATATCGGGGTAGAAGTGTATTTGAATAAATGCCCCCTCTCAGTCTTCTCTTCTCCAGACTGAACAAATTTTTTCCATTTTCCCTCACAGGTCATGTTTTCTAGACCTTTAATCATATTTGTTGCTCTTCTCTGGACTTTCTACAGTTTGTTCACATCTTTCCTGAAAAGTGGTGGCCAGAACTGGACGCAATACTCCAGCTAAGGCCGTCTCAATGCAGAGTAGAACAGAAGAATTACTTCTCGTGTCTTGCTTACAAACACTCCTAATACATCCGAGAATGATATTTGCTTTTTTGCAACCATGTTACAAGATCCCTTTCCACAATACTCCTTTCTAGGCAGCCATTTCTCATTTTGTATGTGTGCAACTACACCTCTACCTCGATATAACGCTGTCCTTAGGAGCCAAAAAATCTTATCGTGTTATGGGTGAAACCGCGTTATACTGAACTTGCTTTGATCCGCTGGAGTGCACAGCCCCGCCCCTCCAGAGCACTGCTTTACCGCATTATATCCGAATTCATGTTATATCGGGTCACGTTATATCGAGGTAGCGGTGTTGTTGTTCCTTCCTAAGTGGACTACTTGCATTTGTCCTTATTAAATTCCATCCTATTTACTTCAGACCATTTCTCCAGTTTGTCCAGTTCATTTTGAATTTTAATCCTATTCTCCAAAGCACTTGCAATCCTTCTCTGCTCGGTATCATCAGCAAACTTTAGAAGTGTACTCTCTATGCCATTATCTAAATCATTGATGCAGATATTGAACAGAACCAGACCCAGAACTGATCCCTGCAGGACCCCAATCAATAGGCCCTTCCAGCTTGACTGCAAACCACTGATAACTACTCTCTGGGAACAGGTTTCCAGCCAGTCATGCACCCATCTTATAGTAGCTCCATCTAGGTTGTATTTCCCTTGTTTGTTTATGAGATGGTCACGTGAGACAGTATCAAAAGTCTTACTAAACATTAATAAGTTTACTAACGGTCAACATGCTCAAGATATACCACATCTACCACTTCCCCCCATCCCCAAGGCTTGTTACCTTGCCAAAGAACGCTATCAGGTTGATTTGACAGGAAGGCCTGTGGGACAAACGCAGGCATATAAGCTGAAGCAACGTCATTGACTTCAATAGAGTTGTGCCCACTTACGTTAGGGCTGAATTTTAACAAACGGGAAATGATGGTTTATTTATGTATATAATTTATTATTTGTCCAAATTCAGTCCTCGTGTAAGGGGGCACAACTCTGTTAAAGTCAATGACGTTGCTTCAGCTTAGACACCAGTGGCTACATGTGACCCTCAGGTATATCACTGCATGTCAGAGTAACTCCACTCAAGTCTACAATTAGAAAGATGTAAGTGAGATCAGAATCAGTGTGTAAGGTAGTACACATAGTATATAAAGCTACTATCATTTGTTTATATCACACACACACACACACACACACACACAATGGGCCCAGCAGTTTATTTAAATGATCACAATGGTGTCGCATAACGAACATGTGATTAATGTTTGTCATCATTACCATGCAATACAAGATTGCAAACTTTGTTGCAAAAAGATAGCTCTGGACCTATGTAGACCAAGCACACTGGTCCCTTAAAAAAGGTGATGCCAAAAAGAAAATGATGCTACCATGGGACCATGGCCATTAGGCAAGAGAATGGGGTGACAGAAGTTGGCTATATGATCTCTTCCATCTCTAAGTAAGGCACCAGGACCCAGTGCTGGAAACACTTATATACAAGTCTAACTTACCACATATGTGTAGCCCAGCTGACGTCAATGGAACCAATCATGTGTGTAAAGTTAAGCGAGTAAGTATGTAAAAGATCAGGGCTATAGCTCCCAAAGGATACAACATGTAATCTTGTGAAAATGGTAAGTCATATTTTGTCCCTATTAAACTTGACATCATCCCTTAAAATATTCCTTTTAAATTATTAAAATGTTGCTTTAGATTGCCTCAATTTTCCTCCAAAGATGTGTGCAACTTATCATATTTGTTCCCCTTGTAGCATAATTCTTTTTGCATTCCTAGCCAAATTAAGGGCGGCGAAGTGCTAATGTATATTTTTAACCTACTTCAGTATTATTTTCATCTCTATTAGACTCCCCACTGCTAGTATGAATTCTAGCCTCGTCCTTTTAGTGTCTCTCTCTGTTCTGCCTTCACCATTGTTCACAACTTAACAGCCGCATTCACTGGAAACAAACACAGGTTTCCAACTGTGGTGCCCTAAATATGCCAGTTACAATCAAAGCTACATGACATGGCTCAATGGTGCCCAAATCCTCCTTGTTCTTCCATCCCTCCTTTTTTTTTAAATTATTATTATTTCTACCCCAAAATCAGGCAACAGTGCAGGGATTTCAATGCAAAATCTCGGGCTCACTCAGAACGAGAGAGAGCAACTCTAATATATTCATGAACCATGCTGACTAATCTAACCCTTAGTTATTTTTAACTTCAAAAGACACACACATAAGGGAAGCTTCTCTCAGAAGAACGAACCAGAAACACTGCTCAACAAAAACCAAGCACTGCCCCCCACACACCCAAACAACAGACATCTGTAAGGTCAGCTCTGCTGAATTTCCCCACTGACATATGCTTTTTGCCCTTGTTTGCTTTCATCGGCGGGGCAACTGTTTTCTCCCTTTCAGAACAAATGTAATTAATTAGTCAACTCTCTAGTATCTGCTGCAATGAATAAACAATTATGAGCAGACCCAGTATCCTCAACATCTCCACAAGACAAGGTTCCTTAGTGCATGTTTGTTTTCCTCTCTCAGCTTAAAAAAACCCAGAACATGTAGCGGTGCAGTGAGCCCCAGCAAACAGCCAAGTCTCGAAGGACCACCGAGGGTTTCCTGCTGCATGCTGCAGGAAGTTCAGAGAAATCAACAGGGAACAGAAAAGACTGGTTATACAAAAGTACAGCAGGTGTGTCATGCTCTAATTTGGAAAAAAATAAAAATAAAGGTCCTAAGAGGTGTTTGCAAGGAAGTTTAAAAAAAAACCCACAAGAGGGAAAGTTCTAAAAACACGAACCCAACTGACTGTAACTACCGAAACAAAAATATCACATGTAATTGCTGAACAAACAGAGCCGACTAAACCCGAGTGTTTACTTTAAAAGGCAATTGTTGCAATTAGCCGGATGTAATTACAAGCACATGCATTTCTGTACGGCCAAATCAAACAAGATGTAAAGTATGTGTCTGCAGGGAGTTCTGGGTGGGATGTACCCAGACCTAAGAGCCTTGCAGGGTGTCCTACCCTGATTCTGCCCTTCTCTAGGAAATAAAAAGAAAAGCAGAAATAAGGCTGCTTAGTATGGAAATCCTGTCTGGATCTGGTATAAATATTTCTCTTACACCATTTCCCATTGTTTCGATGTCTGTGACTTTGATATGTGATAAAGGGGATGTTTAGTAAAAGCAAGTGCAGTTGCTGCATGTCAGGCTTAATCACGGTCACAGCCACATCTACATAAATTCCTAATGTGGCCCGCTTTATTGAAATCTACGAAGTACTCTAGGAAATGCGCCAGGAGGGGTATAAAGTGCAAGCATGCTAGACGTGCCCCATTTTTAATAAAGAAAGCCCAGCCACGTATGTTGGGGTTTTTTGTTTATCTGGACATCTTTTAGTTCGTGATCACAACTACGTGCATAAATTCTGCTCTCAGGTGAATCTAGGGTAATTCAGTGAAGTGAAACCAGATTTACAGCAACTGAGAGCTGAAGGCACAATTCTCACCTCTGCCAGTAGTGACAACAGGATCAAAACCTTGCCCAGGTGCTGCATAAAGGGGCACCTCAGGCATCATCAACCCTTTAGGACCACTTAGGACAGAAGAATCCCAGTCACTGTTACAGACTAGGGCCCGAATGGCTAGGCAGCCGTGCTGCAGAAAAGGACCTAGGGGTTACAGTGGACGAGAAGCTGGATATGAGTCGACAGTGTGCCCTTGTTGCCAAGAAGGCTAATGGCATTCTGGGCTGTATAAGTAGGAGCATTGCCAGCAGATCGAAGGACATTATCATTCCCCTCTATTCAACATTGGTGAGGCCTCATCTGGAGTCCTGTGTCCAATTTTGGGCCCCACACTACAAGAGGGATGTGGAAAAATTGGAAAGAGTCCAGCAGAGGGCAACAAAAATAATTAGGGGGCTGGGGCACATGACTTATGAGGAGAGGCTGAGGGAACTGGGATTGTTTAGTCTGCAGAAGAGAAGAATGAGGGGGGATTTGATAGCTGCTTTCAACTACCTGAAAGGGGGTTCCAAAGAGGATGGATCTAGACTGTTCTCAGTGGTACCAGATGACAGAACAAGGAGTAATGGTCTCAAGTTGCAGTGGGGGAGGTTTAGGTTGGATATTAGGAAAAACCTTTTCACTAGGAGGGTGGTGAAGCACTGGAATGGGTTACCTAGGGAGGTGGTGGAATCTCCTTCCTTAGAGATTTTTAAGGCCAGGCTTGACAAAGCCCTGGCTGGGATGATTTAGTTGGGAATTGGCCCTGCTTTGACTAGGGGCTTGGACTAGATACCTCCTGAGGTCCCTTCCAACCCTGATATTCTAGGATTCTTTAACTCATACTCTGCAGATGGCCCCCTAGGATCCTGATCCGGAGTTCAGCAGATGGCAGGTCGTGGGTGGGTACTTCCTGTGCTTTCCCCCTCCACAACCTTTGGGAGGATTTTAACAGATACAGGCATGGGAAATGCTCTGCACAGGCCCTGTGCTCTGTCGAGGAGGGGGCTCCAGGGATAGTGGACAGCGGGAGAGCCATGCTACCAGGAACCAGGAGCAGAGCAGGGAAACCAGGGGGAGAATATATCACCATACATAGCAGGAAGGATAGTCCAGGGGATAGGACATTGGATTATGAGTCTGGAGACGTGGGTCCAATTCCCAGCTCTGCCACAGACTGCCTAAGTAGCCTTGGGTAAGTCGCAATCTACTCTGGGCCTCATTTCCCACCTGTGAAATGGAGATAAAACTTCCTTACCTTCCAGGGTGTTCAGAGAATAAAATCCATCCATGACTGCCAGGTGCCCAGTGATATGACCCAGGTAGGGTTGCTACCCATCCAGATTTTACCAAGACAGTCCAGTTTTTGGCTTCTGTGTCTGGGTACCATAGGTAAGTACCTAAATAGACTGGGCCATTGGACAGACAGCTCTAACCTACAGTGCTTTCCCCAAGAACCACAAAGCCAATGGGCCAGAACCTGAGCGGATGTAAATTGGCATAGCTTTAATGAAGTTCCACTGATTGACACCAGCTGTGGGTCTGACCCACTGTAATTAATTAAGAAACGGCAAAAATGGCTTATTTGTAGCTGGAGACATAGCTGTGGGCAGGGCATGCACAGCTCTGAGCCCTGGCTCCAGGTTGGATTGGATTGCCCCTCCACCTTCATAGATTTCATTTCTCAAGCTGCATGCAGGTGGAGTGGTTCTCACCAACGGCGCTGCTCTGCAGTTCACTGGTGACAGTGAGCTCAGGGGCAGACTGAATTAAGGCCAAGCAGGAATTTTCTTCCTGTATATTTGGAAACAGCTTAGCAAAACTGAGGCTGCTACCACAATAGAAATAATAAGTTATCATCGTTTGCAGTAACAGGATGTAAACAAAATTATTGTCCATACTGACCACCCCATGGAACCCAATGGATTTCAAAACATGAAAATTACCATGTGTCATTCTCAGGATAACTTAATATTTTGCTAAACCACCCTAAACTTATTCATCTTTGTACTGAAGACAAGTGTGGAGAATTTTAATCTGAGTCTAATTCTGTCCTGAAAATCATAAGTGTTCATAAAAACCATGTGTCCAGTCCAAATATCATGAAATCAGTTTAAATATCATGGCGGGGGGAGGGGGTTTAAACTAATAAATTTAGGTCCCATTTTTATTTGCCTTCTGGTATCTGAGCTGGCTTTTAGGGTTAACCATTCACTTAACATTCCCAAGCTTTCCTATGCAACCATGAGGACTAGAAGCTTATTTTTGTAGGAAAGATGAGATTCTCATGCAATCGCTTGATTCTAATAGCTGTAGCTTTAACAAAATACTAAATTTCAAAATCATGAGAACTGGCAAAACTGCCATGAGTTACTGAAAGGAGGAGTTTCAGGAGGATATATTATCATAATAGTAACTGCAGTATCCCTGCAACAGTGATATAATAAATGTAGCCATAAAATTCCTGAAGTGAATAGAAGCTGAAGGATGGTATTAGATAGGAGGATAAATATTATGCAAAGGGGTTATTCCAGTACATATACTATATCCAGACACAGTTCTCACTGACAGGAAGTGTTGCATGCAGAAAGGTTTCTCCTTTGCTTCCTGCAAAGATGTGTATGTGTCCATACCCTGAACCTTCCCCTCAAAGGATGTCCTGAGAACAACAAATTTGTTTTGAGAAACCTGGCTTCCCAAGGAATAGCCCACCTTCCTCGGATCTTATTTTAAAATGAAAGCTCCCCACTTCCAAATCTGTATGCCAAGCTGAGAGTTATTTTAAATATTTACACCAGACTGATCTTTAAAAGAAATACTACGTAAACGAGAAGAGTGGAGCTTTGCTGATTGTAGAGGTGATAAATGGGTTGGGGACGTAGATCAGAAAGATACTTCTCGCCACTTGAAAAATACTGCCAATATATTAGGCCAAACAGACAACTGGGCTAATTGGACCTCATGAATTTTTATGAAGCCCCATGAAAACGAAGGAAATTTAGGGACTTCTGGCAATTCAAAAACCAATTCTGACTGCCTGATTCACTTTTTATTGATTTGGGCAAGCTAATTTAAGAAACAAATCCTTCTCTATTGACTCAATTACAAGTTGATTTGGTATTCATGGGTCTAGCTGATGATTTTAAAGCAAGGGAGGTAGTTGGAAAGTAAATCTGTAAATATATAAAGCTTCTCTGGGTAATGGAAAAAGAAAGCGTAGGCCTATGCTTAGAGCACTTAGCGTCTTCCCTGCTCCGGATTGCACATGCACATACAAATCTATGGGACATTCGGGCTGTTATGATTTCTGCACTCATGTCTGTAATAGTGTTTTAGTATTGCTGAAAATACAATACTGCTTTCTTACGCTGGGGAAAAAAAATACTAGAAAGGCTTGGCACCATAGAAAATAATATTTCATCCAGTACCTAAAAAATCTTCTAGTTAGCAGGACATTCTCCACTCAGATCTTCACAGCTGATCTTAACTCCATATGTTGTTCTGCTGGCATGTGATCATTAAGATGCCCACGCATGTAATAATAATACCTAGTTCTTATATAGCACTTTTCATCTGTCTATCTCCAAACAATCCACAAAGGAGGTCAGTATCATTATCCCCACGTAGGGAGAGCACATTACGACAGTCAAAATCCTCCATGCACATCTCAAAAGGGCAACTCTGCCTTTAGAGTCTGATCCAATTTCCATTAACATCAATGGAAAGAACTGAATCAGGCCCCTAGTGCAGTTCAGGAGAAACTCTCCGTTCTCTACAATCGCTTACATGTCTGAAGTCAAAGACAACTACAGTCAGCTTTTAGCGATCAGTGACTGCTGGCGTACAACCAATCCAAATTAGGCCTCTGTTTCCATATATATATATATATAGAATTTTGATTGGCTACTGATTGTCATACAAATGACAATAATTTTTTTATATATATATATATATAAAAATTATTGTCATTTGCATGACAATCAGTAGCCAATCAAAATTCAATTCCAAGATGACATTGCAGTCATTTACAGCTGCTGACTGTCTACAACTCCAGGGATGGTATTTCAGAACCCTCTCCTGATTAAACACTCCTATCAGTCCCACTCAGCAACGCGTGCGGGAGCTGGGGATTCCCAGCAACTC
>NC_048302.1:7232066-7252902 GCF_013100865.1 Trachemys scripta elegans
GCCCTCCCTCCCGATTTTCCCGGACATGCCCGGCTTTTGGGGATTTCCCCCCGGACGGGGATTTGAGCCCCCAAAAGCCGGACATGTCCGGGAAAATCCGGACGTATGGTAACCCTAGGTAAGCAGTTCAATTACTTGTATTACCATAGCACCTGGGAGTGCCAGCTGTGGGCCAAGATCCTGTGGTGCTAGACGCTGTACAAACCCAGACATGTCCGTGTAACTCTTTGCAAGATTGGGGCTTCAGACTAAGTTCTTTGGGGCACGAGTCAGTCTCTTTTATGACATGCGTACAATCCCTAGCATCCCTTGATGCCCAAATGGGATTACGGCAGTATAAAGAATAAACAACCAGTCATTTATAAATGGAACAAAGAGTGCAAAATTATTCTGTTAATATAAAGTTGCAGCTCGCTTTAAAAATTAATGAGCGGGCCCCTTTTATTATTTTGAAAAACTGGTGGTGGGCAGGAAGCAGCCCTTACACAACGCTGTCGGAAAAAGTTCCAGACTATTTCTTCACTAAAGACTGTACATCACTGGAGTAAATTGCAGGCTGCTTGACTGTGGCTAAATTCACTGAATTTTGCCCTGGCAAGCCACACAAGCAATTAAAAAAACAATTTACATTAAACAGCAATAAACTATTCCCAAGCTTATAACATTTTTTCATGGATTCCCTAAAATCTGTAGTCCAAATAGGGAGTGTAATTAAAAAATAAATCTACACACACTTAGCCAAGCTAAGAAAAATGACAGCAGCTCTTGGTGCCGTCTCTGTAGTTAAGAGTCTGTTGTGCTTTGCATTATTAGCTCTGTTTTTAGAGCTGTAAAACTGTCGGATACAAATGGTCTCGGGACTGAAGCTTGTCATACAAAGTTGCAGACAAAGAGGAAACTTCTCTTCCATGAACAGATGTCCTTTTCACAATAGATTTTATATTTATGCCACCCAACCTCACTTTCCTCATTCAAATCCCTCCTCAAAGCCACTTCTTTCCGTCAGCCTTTCATTTCTGACCACCACACTGATTATAAAAATAAACTCAGACCGCAATTTTCAAAACTGGGTACCTAAAATTAGGATCCTAAGTCATTGGTTAGGAATTTAAATAAACAAGGCTGATTTTCAAAAGGTACTAAGCACTCAAATAAACCTCTTGTAGACAATGGGAACAGCTGTGCTCTCAGCACCCTTTGAAAATTACGCAACTCATTTGGAGTCTAAACATTCACTCCAAAGGGGAACTAACACGATGTGTATGTAACATTAAGTGTGTCATAATATGCTACATTATCTCCATAGCTCTCCCATCAATCCACTGTGCTTTCTGTCTGCACACAGATAATCAAGTGGACCAATGAAAACTCTTGACACGTGTATAGCCCCCCACATACACACACTCAATTCAGCCAATTGGACTGCAGTATGCAAATTAACGTGAGCAGAATACTGAGGATTGGTTGAATACCTTTGACGTCACAATGCCACTACTTGCAAATGACCTGATCATCAGCTGTACTTGGCTGGTCAGTAATTACAATTGTTTACATCCTATCATTAATCATTTGTTTTCATTAGAACCTAGTTTTTCAAATATGCCCATTATTCACAGATCAGTCAATGAGATTTACATTTATGGGAAGCTTGAAGGTTTAGTAACAAGCCATTTGTTAACTAGAAGGATGCGAAAAAAATTAGATTAAAATAAAAAGCAATTTAAAAAAAAATCTCAGAAGAGACTGTTTTAAATTACTGAAATACAGATTTAACTGAAACAAATCCTCAGCAAATTCAGTCTTTGCTCATAGATTATGTGCTGTAAACTGAGGGGGGAAAGGGGGGGGCGCTATGGCTTTTTTAAAACAAGGAGCTTAAATTCCCCTACTTGAAGTGAAAAAAATGACCCCAACCTTAACTCTGGAGCCACAGTCAGTACCTATAAACTAGCCACTTAGCTAGAGATTCATACAGTGTTCATCACCATGGTACCTGGGTGCCTTCCCACAAGGGCAGGCACCTAGATTGTGTCTAAGCTAATACATTTCCATGAGAGTGTAGCAAGAATTCTCTAGCCCCTTTCAGCAGCTCAGCTGCTGGGTAGCTGGGCTGCTTCCAAGTTTATTCCTTCCGGTTAAACAAAGGCAAAATTGGGACTTTGCTATGCTGCCAGTCTGGAGCGCCATAAGACCAGGAATGACTTCCTGGAGGATGCTGGGGTATAGTCAGGATCCAGCCCCCCCTCGGCTGCCTGTTTAACCAACCAAATGATTTAACCCAATTGTTCTCCACTGCTCTGGATGTTATTGTATCAGAGTCAGATTCTTCTGCCACTGAATTCAATGGGGAAAATCCTCCCGTTGACTCCAGCGGAAGCAGGATATACCTGGAACAGGAAATCCAGCACCCAGGTACTGTTATCCAGTGGTGCAGCTTCTGCGCTCATAATACACAGCAAGCTTACACAAAGAATACACACAAATATGAACCCAATTGTATGGCTGCAAATTGTCAAAGCGGATTGTTGAAACAAAATGGCAGAGTCACCAATAAATCCCACTACTACAATTGTTGTAATTAAATTGCTCAGAACAGGATATTCTTGTTGTAAAGTGCAATAGGGGCACAATGACTATTAATTTACATTGTATAACTTAATTAAAACTTACTTGTCCTGGAGAAGCCACTAATGAGTGTAATTAGATGGAATGTTTGATACCACACAGATGCTTTGTAAGACATTAATTAAATATCCACAAAAAGGGTACGAAAAGGTGTTTTCAATCCAACATCAATTTCTAAGAGGAATGTGATACTGCAGTTAGGTGTAATAACTTTCTTGGCAGTTATCAACCGCAATAAAAAAATAAGTTTCCATACAGAATGACAAGTCAACTCCCACTGAAGTCAATGCGAATCTTTCTACTAGAGAGGTAAATGAATGGAACCAAATCTTAAAACCCTACTCAGTCCTTCCACAGATACAACTCCCGCTGAAGTAAAAAAATGAGCAAAATCTCCAAAATTTGGCCCATGATTCCACTGAAATTATGGCACAGTGCAAAATGCACAACCGGGGGGTATGGTGGCTTTAAGCTACGTTTTTGTGCCCTCCTGATTCTGGGCTGCTTCAGGGGATGGCTAGGCGCCCGGCCCCATTTAGACAGCTCTGAGGTGCTATCTAAATTATCCCAGACTCTCCAGGCTGTGCTTTCAGGAACTGCCCCAGATCTCTGCAGCTGTGAGCACTGTGGCCTCCAGCACACTATCTACACCAAGGCTTGTGATGGGGTCCTCACAGCTTTATGGCAGTCTTCTGCAGTGCCAGCACTGTGGGGGATCATCCCATGGCCACACCGAGGATTTTAGGGCTCCTTTATGGTGCTATGGATCTTTTACCCAGCATAAAAGGGTCGGCCTGGGGGTAAGGATTTCCGCCCCAGTTTTGTATAAACTAGCAGAAAAAACGTGTGGCAGACAAAACCTGCATGAAGAAGGCTGCTTATCTAATAATGATTCCTACGCTTTCCCTGTATTATCTTCCAAAATGCTGTGATATTCTTTGAAGTAGATCAGTGTATTTTTAATCAATAATCAGTCTACATTGCCTGAAAAGGCAAAAATACTGCAAACAAAATGGCTTCTGTAAGCACTGATTATAACCACTCCACGCAGATGTGAAATAAACGCACTTCTTTTCGCCTTGTGCCCATTTTCAATTGGTTTTGCTTGTTCCCTTCTACCTGTATAAGCATCAGACCTTCTTACTACCCTGTTTCCTAGTCAGAAGCCAGGTTAGAGCGGTCATCCTTTTGCTCCGAAAAACCAGATGCTCCTGGTGCTTTAACTAAAGGCAACTCTCCTTTAGATACAGCAGTCCTTGGGCTTGTCTCATGACACACACCTGAGCAGGTATGACATTGCATCCCACCATCATCAGTGCAACACACCTTTTAACCAACACATTACACACACACCACTCCAGGCCTCAATGTGGCAACATCCCACGTTATTCATGATAACCAGCAATGCTCAGTTAGCCAGGCTTCCATCAGAACCAATTCAAATCAAACTTCGGAGTTGGCATGGGAGGAATGATCCCAAATTAGGCCCCCATCCTAAAATGGGCTTAAATTCATCCCTGTTCAGGACAGCACTTGCTCATGTGCTTAACTTTCCCACTGAAGTCAACAGGATTTCAGTCCATGTTTAATCATGTGCCTAAAGTTAAGCACGTGCGTAAGTACTGTCCTTAGCAGGGAAGATTTGCGGAATTAGAGTCCTAAGCTCTAATTCAGTGCTCAGAAATCTGATGCCCACGTTTGTGCCCTGTAGTTTCTGTGCAACTTGAGGAGTTCTTCCGCTGATAGAACTCCCAAAATCACTAGCGACCATCACTAATGCCTGATGTGTAGAGATACTGGTCCTCCATAAGTCTAACAGCATTTAAATAGGAGTGATTTATTCATACCACTACTACTCAGCATCAGCTAGAAAAACGTGCTGAGTGTCTCAAAGCCGCAGCCAGAACCCACACAGCCCATAGGCACACACACTTACTCTCAGACATTTTTGCCAACAAACTTAAAAACAGAGAACATGAAAGAGCAAATAAGTGCAAAACTTCTCATCTTCACCATAAGCGCACCCTCCCGCAAGCCCTAATTATCTCTAATGCTCAATCGAAAGAAACATACCAAACTGCACAGGATCCATATAATCATTAGCTTTCACGCCTTCCGGGTAGGATAAATGATGATGAAGTCTAAACTCACACCAGAGCCTGTTATTTTTTTAGGACAACACACAGGGAGAGGTTTGATCAAACTGCACATTCTCAGATGGGCTCTATTTACTAGTGATGAGTGATCGGTTTGGACCAAACGAGAAGTGATACGAATCGTTGCCCGGAACACAAACTGTATCACATCGATGGAGATAGGACCAGGTCCTCTACTCCAAGTCTTCAACCCCCACATAGACTGGTCTCTCCCAATCCCTGCAATATGGCAGTGTAGAGACCATTGCTGGAAGTAAGCACAGACACGAGAGACACAAGATGGGATTTTTCAATGGGCTATCAACAGCAATGGGAGTTTAACCATTGAATTTAGGGGAACAGAACTGGACCAAACCTGAGCATTTAATAATACCCAGCTCTTATACAGTCCTTTTCATTTCATCAATACATCTCAAAGCTCTATGCAAAGGAGGTCAGTATCATAAGAACAGCCATACAGAGTCAGACCAATGGTCCATCTAGCCCAGTATCCTATCTTCCAACAGTGGTCAATGCCAGATGCCCCAGAGAGAATGAACAGAACAGGGAATCATCAAGTGATCCATCCCCTGTCGCTCATTCCCAGCTTCTGGCAAACCGAGGTTTAGGGACACACGGAGCATGGGGTTGTGCCCATGATCATCTTGGCTAATAGCTAATAGCTATTGATGGACCTGTCCTCCAGGAACTTATCTAGTTCTTATACTTTTGGCCTTCGCAAGATCCGCTGGCAATAAATTCCTCAGGTTGACTGTGCGTTGTGTGAAGTACTTCCTTTTGTTTGTTTTAAACCTGTTGCCTATTAATTTCATTGGGTGACACCTGGTCCTTGTGTTATGTGAAGGGGTAAGTAACACTTCGCTATTTACATTTTCCACACCAGTCATGATTTTATTGACCTCTATCATATGTCCCCTGACGCATCTCTTTTCTAAGCTGAACCGTCTCAGTCTTTTTAATCTCTCCTCATATGGAAGCGGTTCCATACCTCTACTTATTTTTATTGCCCTTCTCTGTACTTTTTCCAATTCTAATATCTCTTTTTTTTTTTTTTTTTTTTTTTTTTGAGACGGGGAAACCAGAACAGCACACAGTATTCAAGGGGTGGGCGTACCATGGATTTACGTAGTGGCACTATGATATTTACTGTCTTCTTATCTATCCCTTTCCTAATGGTTCCTCACATTCTGTTCGCTTTGTTGACTGCCGCTGCACACTGAGCGGATGTTTTCAGAGAACTCTTCACGAAGACTGCAAGATCTTTCTTGAGTGGTAACAGCTCATTTAGACCCATCATTATTCCCATTTTTCACAAATGGGAAATCGAGACACAGGGCAGTGAAATGATGGGCCCAAGGACTCCCAGCAGGCCAGCGATAGACCTGGGAATAGAATCCCAGTCTCCTGAGTCCAAATCCAATGCTCTACCCTCTACCCCATGCTGCCACTTTTGAAAACACCACTCACAGATCCTGCTGCCACTCCCCCTGTTATGGATATTCTAACATAATAATTATTGTTCATGAGGGGGCATAAAGTGTGATTGGCAAATTACAGGCAAAAAAGCAAGAAAGTCACTACCCTGAAGAGTTTGCAACAATACAGAGAGCTAGGACAGGAGACAAGAAGGCTGGGTTAGGGAAAGATGATGAGGATTATGCCAAATACAGTCATGAGATAACCTGGTTTTATATGGCTGGATTTTTAAGAGTGCTCATCACTGACTTAACTCTGCTCTCATTGAAGTCAGTGGTTACCCACCCACCATGTAAGCTCTGCTTTTTAATGTATAATTAATATTTTAATGGTCTAATTACTTTGATGGAGGAGCACGGGCCAGCACTGTAGAGACAGTCAGAGAAAGTGGATTTTGAAGAAGCATTTTCGGATAAACGGGATGTGGGGCAACATACCAGCTCACATTAATACATGCATTGCGGACAAAGTGAGACCAAGCACTGATACCACGGTGATGGGCACTCGCTAGAGAGATGGAGGAGCTTGTGGATGAAATATACAAGCCCCTCTCTAACTGATCTCCTGGCTAAGATAGGAGACCCATCAATCCACAATTTGTCAAGAAATCTTCCAGTCAGCTCACCCCTTTTTTTCTTTCCTCTAGCATGCCGAGCACATTCAGGAACGGTGTGACGCTACTCAGGAAGTTATTTTCTTCCATTCTGCTTCCTCTCTGTTTTCCCTGTACAGGATTACGTCTCCCCACATTTTGAGGGTTCCACCCACCAGGATTCTCAACCTCCCTCTGATCTAGCTTCCCCTTCTCCAGGACTGGCTGGGTCTTGCACGGTGCCGAGCACTAGGGTTACCATATGTCCGGATTTTCCCAGACATGTTCGGCTTTTTGGGCCTCAAATCCCCGTCCGGGGGGAAATCCCAAAAAGCCAAACATGTCTGGGAAAATAGGGAGGGTCCGGAGCCGCTGGGTGCTGGGCCGGGGGCCAGGCTGGGGCCGGTGGTGCTGGGCCGGGCAGGGGCCGGCAGTGCTGTTCCGGGGCCGCTCGGCCGGGGGCTGTCCCGGGGCCGGCACCCCAGGGCCCGAGCTGAGCCAGGCTGGAGACACTGGGGCCAGGGCCGGCCGCCGGAGGGAGCCGCTCAGTGGGGGGGCTAGACTGGGCCGCGCCTCCTTCCCCCACCCCACCCCAGCTTACCTGTTGCCTGCTTCAGGCTTCCCGCGAATCAAATGTTCGCGGGAAGCAGGGGAGGGGGCGGAGTTGGGGCGGGGACTTTGGGGAAGGGGTGGAGTTGGGGTGGGGGCATGGGCGGGGCTGGTGGGGGGGCCGGGGCCCCGTGGAGTGTCCTCTTTTTGGACACTCAAAATATGGTAACCCTACCGAGCACTCCAATTCAAATCCAGCAGAACACATAAGCAAATGCTGACATTGAAGCACGTGAGAAATCTCACAGAAGGCAATAGGAATCTTCACATGCGTGAAACGAAGCACATGGTTGAGTGCTTTGTTGGACTGGGGCCAGAGTGCTCAGCACTTTGCAGGATCGAACCCTGACTGAGGACATGGAGGAAAAAATAAAAAGGAAGGTACTGAGTTACATTACAATACTTTCCCGGGCAGTTCGTTTGAATGGGATTATATGCTTCCATCATTCGTCAAGTTTCCAAGCAACTGAAAAGGTGATGTGCAAGCCCAAGTTTGATATGATAGACATAGTTGTCAAGATCCCCAAATTTTCTTTAGAGGAACCAACATTTTATCCCCCAGTAGCTCAGAGAGGTGCAGTTCCTCCAGCCACTGAAGCCTCCAGCAACGATGGGGACAACACTGCTCTGTGAATCAGCCAGTAAGAAGTATTCCATTCTCTCTCTCCAGTCTCCCTGTGCTCAAGGTGGGGAAGATATTGGCAAAGCATATGATAAATAATATACTGCATAGCAAGAAACCAGAGCTACACCACAGTCCCACCTCCCTCTTATGGGAGTTCACAGCACTACCAAGACATTCTGAACAGCAAGGCCTCCTCCATCAGCACAGTCAAACTTTTTCTTCCTCACCAATCTCCATCAGTTTTATTGCACCACTGCTGCTATTCATTTTCCTGCTGTTTTCCCTGTTGTGCTAAATATTTCTACAAAGTTGTAAATCCAAACGTGCTCCTAAAAGTAAGTGACAGTCAAAAATAATCCAGGAAATCAAAAACAAATGAAAGACTAAACCCCCAAAAGAAATCAAAGCCATTATGGAGCAGATGTTTTTTATTATTTGCCTTGAGTTAAGACCAACAAAATACCATGCAAAAATTGGGAAATATCTATTTATATGCTAGTGGAGACCAACTCCAGAGAAACATAAGTTATGGAGAGCACCTATTATTTATAGGCCAATAGAGGAAGAAAATACACACAATTTAATGAACCTACAAAATGATATTAGCTACATATTGGTATTTTATTATGATGACTCACTTCTGCTGTAGGTTTTCTATAATCTCCTTTATAGTAAGTGCCAAGATGCTAGAGTCTGCATCATAGATTTTAAGGCCAGAAGGGACCATAAAGAATATTTAGATAAGTTGGATGTATTCAAGTCAGCAGGGCCTGATGAAATTCACCCTAGGATACTTAAGGAACTGGCTGAAGCAATCTCGGGACCATTAACAGTTATCTCTGAGAAATCCTGGAGGACGTGCGAGGTGCCAGAGAACTGGAGAAGAGCAAACACAGAAACTGGTTTTAAAAAGGGGAACAAAAAGGACCCAAGGAATTATAGACCAGTCAATCTAACTTCAATACCTGGAAAGATACTGAAACAAATGATTAAACAATCAGTTTGTGAGCACCTAGAAGATAATAGGGTTGTAAGGAACAGCCAGCATGGATTTGTCAAGAAGAAATCATAGCAAATCAACCTTATGTCCTTCTTTGACAAGGTTACTGGCCTAGTGGATTGTGGGGAAGCATAGACGTGCGATAGCTTGATATTAGTAAAGCTTCTGACATAGTCCCATGTGCCTTTCTCATAAGCAAACTAGGGAAACTTGGTCTAGATGAAATTACTATTAGGTGGGTGCAGAACTGGTTGAAAGACCAGACGCAAAGACTAGTTATCAGTGGTTCGCGGTCATACTGGGAGAGCGTATCTAATGGGCTGCTGCAGGGGTCAATCCTAGAGCTGTTACTAGTCAATATTTTTATGAATGACTTGGATAATGGAGTGAACAGGACACTTACAAAATCTGCAGATGACACCAAACTGGGAGGGATTGCAAGCAACTTGGGAAACCGGATTTGAATTCAAAACAACGTTGAGAAATTGGAGAATTGATCTGAATTCAACAAAATGAAATTCAATACAGATAAATGCAAATAACATCACTGAGAAAGGAAAAATCAAATACATAACTAGAAAAATGGGGAATAACTGGCTAGGTGGTAGTATTGCTGAAAAGGATCTGAGGTTTATAGAGGATCACAAATTGAATATAAATAAACAATGTGATATCGTTGCAAAAAATAAACAAACGAATATTCTGGGGTGCATTAACAGGACTGTCCTATGTAAAGGACTGGAGGTAGCTGTCCTGCTCTAGTTGGCACTCATGAGGCCTCAGCTGCAGTACTGTGTCCAGTTCTGGGCACCACACTTTAGGAAAGTTGTGGACAAATTGGAGAGTGTCCAGAGGAGAGCAACAAAAGTGACAAAAGGTTTAGAAAACCTGACCTATGGGGAAAGGTTAGTTTTGATAAAAGAAGACTGAGGGGGGACTTGAAAATAGTCTCTAAATATATTAAGGGCTGTTAGAAAAGAGGATGGTGATCAGTTGATCTCCGTGTCCACTGAAGGTAGGACAAGAAGAAAGGAGCTTAATCTGCAGCAAGGGAGATGTAGGTTAAATATTAGGAAAATCTTTCTAGTAGTAAGGATAGTGAGAGTACGTCTACACTACCCGCCGGATCGGGGATTGATTTATCGTGTCTAGAGTAGGCGCGATAAAAATCGATCCCTGATTGCTCTACCGTCGACTCCGGAACTCCACCGCAGCGAGAGGCGGAAGCGGAGTCGACCGGGGAGCGGCAGCGGTCGACTCGCCACCGTCCTCACGGCCAGGTAAATCAACCTAAGATAAGCTATTTGCGTAGCTGAAGTTGCGTATCTTAGGACGACCCCCACTCCTTAGAGTAGACCTAGCCTTACATTCCAGAACAGGCATCCAAGGGAGGTTGTGGACTCCCCGTCACTGGAGGTTTTTAAGAACAGGTTGGACAAATGCCTGTCCGAGGTAGTCTATGTTTACTTGGTCCTGCCTCAGTAGAGAGGGTAGTACTTGATAACTTCTCGAGGTCCTCTCCAGCCTGACAGTTCTATGATTATGACCAGAACAAATAATAGAATTTCACCCAATAATTTCTGCATTAAGCCTGTAACTTCTGTTTGAGCTTATTGCGTAGGATGGGTGGGATGCTGCCCACTCTGTTAACCTTTCTCCAGGTGGGGTGTGGGTTTGTTTATTTACCTACAGCACTGATCAGTGAGTCAGATAAAAAGGTTATGTCACCGGATCCACGCCAGTGTGTAGTAGCCCCACTGACACAAATAGGGCGCTTTATCTGCCCGCATGGATCCAGTTTCAAGACCAGGGACTGAGTAATCAGTTCTTCCCAGGATACATTTGTATCATTCCTATAAGAAGAACCAGTCAGGAATTTTTTTGTTCTTTCGGCCATGAAAAAAATTGACAAAAACTAAAACGTTCACGTATCGTTTTCTTTGGGATGTTCTGGGTTTTCACTGACAAAACGAAAACAGAAGAGTTTGAAACCAAAACATTTTGTTTTTTCTATGAACCCCCCCCCACCAAAAACTTTTCACAACAGACATTTTCCCACTACGATTTCCATTTAATCTAAAAAAAAGCCATTTTTCATTTAAAAAAAAAGAGGTTCAAAAGACCAGCTCTACCTATGAGACTCAAAATGGGAACTCCACACTGTACTGACATGACAGTAGACCCCCGAAGTTGCATTTGGCACTAAGCTTTAGGGGAAGTCTCCTGCCAGTGGTGCAGTCCCATCGCTGGTAACAATGATGGGAACATAACAGGGCACTAGCATTTTTCCCCGCTGTGTCAGCTATCCCTGCTCCACGCTGACCTGGATGAGACAGTGGTAAAAATGCCAGTAACTGCACTGAGCCCTGTGTATGTTAGTGCTCTCACCAACGGTGGGAGATGTCCTCCAAGACTCTAGTGTGGACAACGCCACAGACTGCTCTCTATCCACTTGCAGCATTGGGAGTTCCACGGCAGACTGAGAGCTGTAGATAAACTTAAGGCCCTGAATCAACTGATCATCCCTGTTCAGAGCCGATGGAATTTAACCGCATGATTAAAGTTCAGCACGTACGTGGGTGCTTTCCTGAATCGGGGCCTTAGTGACTAAAAGAAATCCCACTTCTGCTTTTAAAATACTTATAATCCCAAAGGGGGATGGGGGAAGAGACTTCTCCTAAAAGGTCCACCCATCAGATATCCTTTACAGGCATTTTTCCCCCTAGAAAGTGAATATCAAATTATGTTACACATACTATTAAACTGGACAGAAATAAAGAGACACAGCACAGACATAACTAGAGTTGTCAAGTTACCCTGACAGATCTCATTTTCAGTAGACTCACAAGATTTCAGCTGTCCAGCCTCTCCACCACCAACAGAGCCTTCCGATCCACAATAATGACCATGTTGCTGCCTTTGAATTCATTCAAGTAGAAAAGCGTAACTGACATTATGTTTGGATGGCTCTTGGGAGCAAAGAACGGTTAGGATGATTTATTGGCTTTTCTAATGTTTGACAGCTTATACCTTGGTGTGTGTGGTTGGTGGAAAAACATTTTTTTTCTCCCATTGCCTTCTGAAAATACACTTTTAGTGGGGAAACACATACAAATAACGCGGGGAAAGCCAGTAACGATAATAGAAGCATAAGCTGCTTGATTGTTCATATGTAAAACTGACGGCATGGAAAGACAAGCAACGTAGACGATAGCGGCAAGTAATTTTACCCATTTTGCATGTGCAACATAGAAGAAAATGGATCCCAGTGGACATTATATCATGCGGACAATTTTTCTCGGGGGAATAGCATGAGCCCGAACGTCTACGCTGCAATTTTATAGCCCCACAGCCCCAGGCTGAATCAGTCCCGGGGCTTTCACTGCGGTGCAGGCACACCTGAGAGCGCAGTCTAGACTGCTCTCTGGGACTCGGCATGGCTGCAGAGGGCCTTGATGCAGATTGGTATAATAAAGTGGATGCCTACTGGATGTGGGAACAACAACTGAGAGCATCGACACAATCAACACAAGGAAACAACTCAATTCTTCGAAGGAAAAACAAAATGCAAGGGCCAGGTTATTGGAGTTAGCACAGGCCCAGTGAGAAGGTGGCCCTAAGACCCTTTGGTGTCCCACCCCTTTCCCCCTACACACACACACAATCCTGGGACTACAAGGGACCCGATCCTGTCCCTAGAATAAATTAGAGCAGCCTGAGGGCACCAAGAGGATGGTCTGGCAGCCCTGGATCAGACAGATGCAGCAGTGTCTCAGCCATGTCCCTTCTTGCCTGGCCACAGCCCCATGCCAGCTGCCAGGAGAAGTAGTGGCTACAGCAGCCCAAGGCCACTAGAGCATTCCCTACACAGAGGGACATTCTCCACCAAATGTATCGTCACTTTGTGTCAGCAAGAGGTGCAAAGCAGTCATAGCTTGGCTGTGTTTCTGGACTTACTGCGTAACTCCTGAAAGATTAGCACAGAACACCAAACCCAGTGAGATCACCAGACTAGCCTTAAGGGTGGGTGGCTTGTGAAGCTCTCTAGTCCCTTGAGAATGTAAATGGTGAGACTTACAGAGAGGAAGGAAAGTCTAGTGTTTAGGGACTAGCCTGCAACTCAAGAGACCTGGATTCAATTCCCTACTCTGCTGCAGGCGCCATGTGCGACCTGGAGCAAGTCACTTATTCTCTCTCTGCCTCAGTTCTCCATCTGTACAATGGGGAAACAGCACTGCCCTACTCCACAGGGGTGTTGGGAGGGTAAATATTCTGAAAGATTGTAAGGTGCTCAGATTCTGCAGTAAGGGGGTCACGTGATTACTTCAGATCAGTGACTGCCCTCAGCTGAGATTTGCTTAGGAAACAAATAGGGCTGCTAATTTCTGGTTTATATTCCACAACTATTTCACTAAACTCTCGCCCTGTATGCCCAGAAAATAAATAGCTAAGTCAAAAGTTAGTCAAAGAAAGCCAACAACCAGTAGAACTAAAGATCTCAGACACTGAAGGCCGACCAATAAGTCTGCCAATACAACTGCTTGCGAAAGCTGCCGAAAAGCCAAACACTTTCTCTTCTGCAAGCTTGCCATCCAATTGTTCAGCTGGGCACACAAACCGGAGGGCAGGATAGGGACAAGAGTGGTACGAACCAATGAAGAACACCTCCACTTCTCCCAGTTCATTTTTGAGGAGAAAAAAAAAAGTAACAATTTGAGCCCAGACAATGGTTTGCTGGTCAAGTTCTCCTATGTATGAGTCAACTCCGGCTCTCGCTAAACAAGGATCAGGCATCAAGTATCAGGGGGTAGCCGTGTTAGTCTGTATCTACAAAAACAACAAGGAGTCTGGTGGCACCTTAAAGACTAACAGATTTATTTGGGCATAAGCTTTCATGGGTAAAAACCTCATTGCTAATGAGATAGCCACACTCAGATTAAAAAATGATTTAAAAAAATGAATTTGGGGTAAGTACAGGAAATTTGTCAGGTTTGTGAATTCCTTGTTTACTCAATAAGTAGGCCTGGCAGAATTTTATTTGTATATATAATTTCACTGGATAACATTTTATTTAATTTTATAATTTATTTTAAGCATTTTTCTCTATTTATATCAATGTAAATTTTTACAATTGCATTGCAAGAAATTATATGTGGGGTCAGACAATTATTTAATGACAGTAGATGCTGAGATTCAAAATGTTAAAGCTTTATAACCACTGAAACACAAATTGTCAACATACCATATCAAAATAAACAGAGTAAATACCCATAATATACAAAGTAAATATCCATACATCCTACTCCAAGTTCTCAAGCAGCATATTTCTTACTTTGCCTGGCTGTAAATTTCAGTCATAGATGGAAATACTTTTTCATCAGTCTGTGTGTGTGCGGTGAAATCAACATTTATCGACACTTACCAATAAAAATCGAATCCTTCCAAGCCTACTGATAAGGGTTACAAAGGTGAAGCACTGATTGAAGAGGAACTCTGAACAGCACTCTGGCCCTGAGACATAGCCCTATAGTATAGTTAAGAAAACGTTCAGGACTCAACACTCTAAGGAAACCTTTACCCAGGGTTTGTGGAGTCGGTTTTTCCTTTGCCTTATGCAGGGGAAATCTGATTTTAGGTTTTGGAAACGGGGGACAAAAGAAACCCGATTGCAAGATGGGCTGATTTTCCTCTCACGGCAGCGTGCGGCTCTATTTCAATAAAGCACCTAAGCACATGTTTAAGTCCCTTCCTATTCAGTGACGCACTCAAGCAGGTACAAACTTGAACATTAAACACGTGCTTACGTGCTTTGCTGTACAGGGATGAACTGCTGACTCAGGGCATCATATAGTGAGAGTTGCACTAATTGAACTAGATGTGGGAATGTAAACTGATTCTGTAAACCCGTGTGGACACTCTTATGTAGGTTTAAGAGTGGCTTAGCTTGGTTTAGCTCAAGTCAATCAGGAGCAAGTTTAAGCTAAGCCAAACTAAGCCACTCTTAAATCTAAGTGTGTCCACACAGGGGTTTACAGTTTAACTGAATTGGTGCGAGTCTGTATGTAGACAAGGTCTCATTCAGGAGTAAATCCTCGCGGATTTACACTGGTGTAAAGACGGGAATCAGGCCTCAAATGTCTTGAACTTTGAGAAAAGAAGTAAACCTCTTCAAACTTCAATTCAAAAACCACATCTATTGACTTTGATGGACCTGATTCTCCGGTCACTTCTGTCCCAGTCTTGCAGTGTGGTACACTAGCATAGACCCCTTTCTGTGCCTTTGTAGATTCCCAGCGACTCCGGTTCAGGACTCTGTGCTAGCAAACTGCATTGCAGGATGAGGGCTGCCGTGGAGTCACTTCAGTCTAAAGCCATTGGAGTTACACTGGTGGAAAACTGCTACAAGAGGAGAATGAGGCCTTAAGATTTAATTCATTAACTAATATCACAGAAACACATATGCATGAATCATATCAAACATTGGGCACTGGCTTTTTACTTAACTTACACAAGTTTATTCGGCTGCACTTTAAAAATTAACATGACATGGCTCATGGCATAAAATAAACTGATCTGGTTTTTTGCATCTTCTTGAACATTTGTTGAAAGTTCTTTTTTTCAGAGAATTAAAATATTTTTAAAAGCATTTTGCAATCAGTGCAAAATATAATTACAGAAAGACTTCTTGGGCTGACTTAAAATTTAATTTTATTATTTGCACCACACAAAGGAAATTGAAGGCATGCAGATGAATAGTATATTATGGTTTTAAATGTTACAGAAAAGGGGATGAGGACCATACCAACTCTGCAGTTTCCCACTGGGAATATCTGTCAGTTTATCCAACTGTAACTTGATTTGCAAATAGCTGCTTTATACATCAAATTATGGTGTCAACATTTATGATACTATAGGAGGAAAGTCTGTCAATGTTTCTATTATAAGATGCTTTGCCTATTTACATATATTTATAATCATTGTGATAATGTGCTTTAAGATGTAACTTGGCTTAGATGCAGTCTTGGGGTCAATTGTTATGTATTTTTAAAAATACATCATTCATAAGTTGCCTCATTTAAAAGTCATATTTAAAAGCTATGTTTCAATTGCTTTTTGTATATCTGATTTAAAACTGAAACTGGTATTTGATTCTTACTAAACAAGGTATAATTTGCTTTGAATATTTTGAAAAGAAAAAGCTAAAACTGACAAAGATTTCTAAAGACCTGATTCTGAAAATCCTATTTCCTCTGACTCATATCAGCAGTCCCATTGAACTCAATTTAAAGTCAACAGGATTACTTGCATGAGCAAAGATTATTCTTGTAAATCAATGCGCAGGATTGGGCCCAAAATTGCGATCGTGGAAAGAAATAAAAAAAAGAACTGTTCCAATACCATCCACTGAAGAGTATATAACTTTTTAAAAGCTTGTAATATGTACTTTATTAATAGACTGGAACGGCTCCAAAGTTAGATATCTATTTTTACACAACACACATTCAAATATCGCCAGCTTGCATAGTTTCCCAATCTATAGCATTGTTAAAATAATGTAAGAGCTGTCTGAATATGTGATTTATGAAGCTGAGACTGTACAGGCTATGTAAGTAATACCTTTTTAAGAAACCTGGTTACATCCTTTTTTTTTTTTTTTTTACCCAATAGATTGGAATAGCTTCAAATAGAAGTATCTAATACAGATTTAGGTTGTTTTTTTAAGCTCATTAAAAGATAGTTCTAACTGGTTAAATATATATGTTTTGATAACATACCCAAATATGTATATACCCAACAGGCCAGGTCAGTGGGAGTTCTGCCACTATCAGATAAATACATACTCCATTAAGACATTAGAACAGCAAGAACCATTCCAGTCGCTGAAGTAAGCAACCTGCATTTTATAACCCTCATCTAAGGTACCTGTTCCCGCTGTCCCTATAAATAAATAAATTAAATTAAACTATAAATAAATCAATTAAATAAATCCAGCCAGATAAATCCTCCAAACGACACTTCGTTAAAATGGACACATCCCTGGAAATTCTAAATTAACCCTATTACTCTGTTCTTAAATTACTGAAATAACAGACAGAGATGAGTTAAGGACGAAGAGTCGACCTTAATTTTGAATTTTCTACTATTGTCTGTTTAAAGCCACATTGTCATTATTTCAAAGAAGTGATTTCATTTTTTTCTTCTCATTTGTTTAACAATCTACTTAGCAGTCGTTACAGTACTGTCTGATCAGCACTTATTTCTGCTGAGTAGTTCTAATTTATTCTCTCTTTTTAGTGGTAATTATGCAAATAAGGTAGCTGTGATATATTATTAAAAACAATCAGAAAATATACACAAGTCTTTTGAAAATTTGCCCATAAGACACTTTAATGTCATCGGTTTTATTTCCAAATGAGATCTGCAAATCAATCCAAATGTACAGAAAATGTGAACCAAATCATTCCTTAAAAAAAAAAAAAATGCCTTCTTACATTGTAAGCTTTACATAAATAAATTTTAGAAGTCACTTCCAAGACCCTTAAAGCTTATGACAGAATTTAAATGGTGTGCACTTTTAACATTAAGGATGTGCAAGAAATAAAGTCTAATACAATTGCAGTCCCTAATGTCAAGTAAGGGTTCAGGAGTTACTGCCAAGGGGAAAAAAGAGGAGATACAGCCCACACAGGAACATAATCTATTTGGGTTCATATACTGTGCCTCTCAACATGCTATCTCAATCATGTAGCAACTTTGGCATCAAGCAGCTTCCAGAAAAACGTAACTCAGGCAATTACTGTGTTAACATTGTTGTCTTACAGCCTCAAGCAACATATTTCTGATTAATTGCTATCAATATTCTTTGCTGTGCAAAATAACTCCAGCCCAGTATGTTCATTCCGTCAATAAAAATAAAACATGCGTGACTGTAACTCAGGGGAAGTCGTTTCTCTAAGGATATGTCATGGGTAATGCGTTTAATGCAAAGGACTGCTTTTGAAATACTGGCCTTTGAAGATTCTCAATAGAGTTGAATTTCTGATTGTGTATTGTTAGGAGGGAAAAAATACAAATAATAGGATTCTAACGAGCGCAATTTGCAAAGGAGTTTAACTCTCACTATTGAACGATGACTCACAGATGCCATTCTACTGAGCCCTCTTCCTTCACTGCACGTTATAGATTAAGATATAGTATGACTGCTACGAAAATGGTTTTCTCCTTATAACAGAAACTGTGGCCAATATTTTTAAACCAGGTGTCTACTTTTATCCTCCTAAACCCATATTTAGGCATATTAGAAAGTGTGTTTAGCACCCAAACAGCTCCTGTTGAAAACAATGGAAGTTGTTAGCTGCTCAGCTGTTTTGACAATCTAGCCATAGAGCAAGGTGCCCAAATATGGATTTAGGAGCCTAATTTTAGGCTTCAATTATTTTTTTTTTTAAATTGGCCTATATTTCAAACAAAATGTTCACAAAGCCTTCCACCTCTATAGCTATGCCTAACGTGATCCACAATGCATGATATGGAATTCACATCTCCTACCTAGGAATACCACTGCAGTTAAAACAAAAGTTCAGTTTAAGATTCACTCGGTACTAACATTTGATTCATAATATAAGTGGAAATAAAATTCTCGCAGTTGTTACAGGAAAAGAAAAGCTATTAAGCTAACACAGCCAAGTGGCAAAAGTTCTTTGCTGACCAAGTTATTTTTAAGCACAGCAGAAACAAAATGAAAATGGGAACATTAATAAAAAACAAGGAAAACTTGACTAAATTTTTTTTATTCTCCCATCTTCAAGAAGTCCAACCCCTCCTCCCCCCAGTTGGCTACAAATAAACCTATGATCTCTCAGCTAGTGTAAATTTTCACATCTCTATTGAAGTCAACTGAGCTAGGGATGGCAATTCGCACCAGCTGAGGCTCTCTCCCCCAGAATGCACCTTGAATGCTGAGAGAAGCAAAACTGAACTTTTCAAAACCAAACTGTTGACAAGTGTCAACAGCATATGGCACAGGGACTTTAGCAACTGAGGCTCTAATGAATTAGCCTTGATTCACTGCAGGGTGAATCATTTTCAAAGTAGAACTGTTCAGCAGTAATTGGCCAAGAAGCCATGCTGTGAAAAGCACTTGTCAGATAATGCCTGTTTACAAATAAATCTACAAATGGTAAAGAGTGGCTGTTACTGAATAAGTTCAGGTCCACCTCTAGACTTCACTTCCTGCCCCGGGGCGTATGAAAAGGATAAAAGTTGAAGATTGTGAATAAAAGGAGGAAGAGAGTGAGAGAGTAGAAAGCCAACCTATGTGCTGTCAATAGTTATTGTAATATTTCCCATTTCTTCTTTCTCTAAAGATCTCACTAAACCATTTAACAAGGCTATTTTGTTTAAAAAACTCCAGTATTCTATCTTACAATAGAGGCCCGATCCTGCAAGTTTTTGTGCACAAGCGGGCTTTACTCACTTGCAGCAGTCCCTTTGACTCCAGTGGGACATACTCACATGAGTAAGGACCATGTGTGAGTATTTTGAGATTGCAGGTGCAAAGTGTCTGTCTCTGTTTATTAATAGATCAGTGCAAATCATGATAAACCAGAACAAAACAACATGCTCCCAACTTAGAAACTGCTCATATGAACAGCCAGTGAGTAGCTCACTCCTGAGAGCAATCCAACTGACTTTACTGGCGTGAGTAGCCCCAATGAAGTTATTCACAAGCATGGATGTGTTTGCAGACTGGATCCATAATGATCGATTTGTAGAAGAGAAATCTAAGGAAACATTCACCCTCCCCAATCTATGCATTCTCCAGCCCTGAGCACTCAGTAACTTCACAGCCACGGGAGTGCATTTGTCCCTTCCTCTAGATATTTTTTCTGTGATTGGCATTAGTCTCATTTTCTAAAATATATTAGGACAAGCTTTGAAACCTCCCTGTGCCCTTTCCCCTCCTCCCCCTTTAATAAATCACTGTGTGTAATACACTTGGCTTACAAGCAGGCTTCTTGGTCTGAAAGTTTGTGTATTACCAACTTGCATATGGATCCAAAAAACAACAAAAAACCTCAATATTATCTACCTTGTCGAGTAAAAAAAAAAAAACAGGCTTCAGAAAAACTGGGAAGCATCCCAGGCAATCGGGAAACTTTGTCATATGTCTTTACATATTGACTTTAAACAGACAAACTTTTACATTGTCAGCAATAATCAGTACAAGTCCCCATTCTGCTTGTCGCAGTATTATGGGGTAACAATTCTTATGTTCTCATTTCTCCGAGGGTTTTTTTTTTTTTTTTCCCTGCTTGCACAAAGCACCTTTTTTTAAAAAAAATAACTAACTATGGTTTGGGGGAGGTATTTCCTATCCCCATCCTCTCTCCTCTCGGGCATGTGTAGCTTTCATTTGGGTTTGGATTTGTGTTGTCCTGCTCCTGATAGCCCTGTTTCGGCGCTGGAGTCTCAGAGCCTTATTCGGGGGCTAATTCCTGGGCTCTGGAGATGGAGTAATTTAGATGCGACACTAAAGAGAGATTTTAAGCGTCTGGCTGGAAGCACACAATCCAGTCCAACCACACAACACAAGCACACAGTACAACTACACAAACCCACACACACAGCACAACAAACACACACACACAGCACAACTCAAACCAAATACAGGCACAGCACAACACAAAACACACACATAACCCCAATACACACCATACAGCCCGACACACACACACACACACACACACACA
>NC_048302.1:7257902-7297875 GCF_013100865.1 Trachemys scripta elegans
TGGGCACGGGGCAGGGCGCTGTGTGTGTCTGGGGGGGGGGGGCTGGGAGCTATGGGGGGACCCGGGGAGTGGAGGGGCAGGGCAGGTCGTGGGCACGTGGCGGAGGGGATCTGGAGAGGGCGAGGGGCAGGGTAGGGAGCTGCTGTGGGCAGGAGGCTGTGGGGAACGCGGTGGCTGGACAGCGGGACCAGGGGGCTGGAGAGCGCGAAGGGGGCGCAGCCACCCGCCCCCCGGGAGCGGACCAGGTGCTCCCCCAGGCACACGGGCACCCGGGAGGGGGATGCTCCCTTCCCCCCAACCCAGCGCGAGAGAGCCCGAGTCATTCCCCGGCTCCCGCAGCCCCGGGGCAGGGTCCCCCCCCCCCGCGCCTCTCACCTTCGTTGCTGGGGCTGGCCAGCAGGCTCCGCAGCGCCCCGCACAGCAGGAGGCACGTCCAGAGTGGAGCCGGGGAGCCGCCGCCGCTGCAGCCGAGCCCCGCTGCTCCTGCCCGGGCGCCCGAGCCCCGCATCCTCCTCCGCGGCCGGTGCCGTCGCCTGCCTCCCCGCTGCGGCTGCTGTGCGCTCCGCTCCCTTAGCGCATGGGTGCGCGCTGGCGGGCCAGGGCTCTCCGCGCTCCCCGCTCCGGCGCTGGGGCAGCAGCGCTCTGCCGGACCCGGGCTGCGCTCCCGAGCCCAGCAACGCGCGCTGGGGAGGAGGGGGGCAGCCCCAGCCGTAGATGGAGGCTTGGAGAGGGGGAGGGAGATGGAGATGTGCGCCCTAGATGGACAGAGCGCCTGAAACTGCACCGGCTGCGGCTGCTGCGTGTGTGTGTGTGTGAGTGTGAATCCGCCCCCGTCCTCGCCCGACCCGCTCCGCTCCGCTCTACGTGCGAGCGGGGATGAGACGCGCCACAGAGCTTCCCTGCCCGGCTGCTGGGAGCCGCCAGCCACCTAGCAGCGCCAGCCGCGAACTGGGGCTCGGCCCTCCCCGGAGCGCCAGGGAGCCACAGGGAGGAGAATGAGGGGCCAGCTAAGACACCACCCAGCGCGTGTCTCCGCTCTGTGCCTCTGTGCATTGGAGCTGGAAGGCTGCCCGATGCCCATCCTCCCAAGCAGCTCCCTTACGCGCACACACCGCAGGAAGGAGGTAGTGCCTGGTACCCTCACCTCACCCTGCACCTTTCCCTTCCCTGGGATTGTTTAGACCCCCCCCCCTTCCTCCCCATGCCTGGATTTCTAAGTGGGGAGTCTTGGATAGGCTTTTTGCTCACCTGGAGCTATTTGGTATTTAAAGTACCTTTTATTGATTGCTTGTTCGCCTCACTGTATTTGGTATTCAGTTTATTTTGTGTCATGCCAAGGTAAGCCAGGAGTAATCACCTTCACAAAGGTGATTACGCTTTATGCTCCCAATACTTCTGTTAGTCTTAAAGGTGCCACAGGACCCTCTGTTACTTTTTACAGATTCAGACTAACACGGCTACCCCTCTGATACTTGACACCTTCACAAAAGGACTGGAGATGGTTGGCTAACTGGCCTACATGAAGTAAGTGTGTGGTATGGGGGAAAAGCCTGACCCTATGGAAGGGAAGTCCCTGACTCCCGTGGAAGCAGGGTTTCACCCGAGGTGTTCACATTAACCTTTACACAAGTGGCTGCTCCCTCCTCATGCCAGCAATGGCACTGTCTTCAAGTATAGGGGACTCAGCTGAGTAAAGATTTGCAGGATCAGCCCCCAAATTCTTAAACTGGTAGCCAAAGGGTAAGAACATGGGAGTCATCACGTGCCTACAGGTGAAGAGGGAGGATGGTGTTGAAGTTAAGGCTTAGGACTCAGGAGATCTGGGTTCCCTCCCTGGCTTTTCCACAGACTTCCTCTGTGACCACGGAGATTAAGAAACCTAAACTTTCTGTGCCTCAGTTCTCCCCTGTAAAATGGGGATAATAAACATTATTTCTCACATCCTCTCTGGCTTAGACTGAAGCTCTTCTAGGTAGGGACCATATATGTACAGCACCTAATGGGGGCCTCCTCTCAGCTGGAGTCTCTAGGCACACTTGTAATAAAAATGAATTAAAAACATTGAGACAAGTTCAGCAAACCCAGTGCAAGGAGCTGTGTGTAACTCGTGCCTCGTTTTGCTAGCAGAGCTCCTTGCACTGCAGGGAGATTCAGCTTCGCACACAGCGGGATGTTTGCCACTGCCCTCCATGGATTTTCAAAAGGGAGGGTTCATGCTTTAACTTCTTGCAGCATTTCACAAGAGCTCTGCTGGAGTCCAGAAAGCCTTGACTCAGTGGCCAATTTGGCCAGGTCCTTTTGGCACCAGACCAACCACTTATATCACACTCTCTTCCCCCGCTGGAAATTCCTGTAACAAAGAATGCCATCAGGGCTTTCTGGCCCCTGTGACTCATGTTCTCCTCTGACATTTCTTCTCCTTCCTTCCCCCACCTCCATTATGTCATGAAGCATCATCTCCCACCTCACACTGGCACTGGTGGTGACTGGAACCAGAGGTGGCTGCAACAGTGAGGGATTTAAAATAAAAGGGTATCACTAAAGTCAAACACATCAGTGGTTCTCAAAACATTGCCTATGGCACACACTCACGCTCTACAGAGCACTTGATGGTGGGCTGTAGAAAGCTAGATGGCAGTTTTACCAACCCAATATGACAAGGATGTGCAGGAGTCACAAGTCTAGTGCCCTGCCCCCTCCCCCACTCAAAAGATTGGCCTAAAATGATGCTTTTTAAAATGATACATTTGGGGTTCTTTTCCTTTGAGCCTTTCAGGTACACTCGGGTCACGTTTTCAAGCTTTTCTCCACAACAGTGAGGACTAGAAATCTGCAACTATTAAAAGGCTAATAATAAATAGCTGAGAGTCTCACACAATCACTTGACTGCACGACCTGAGGCGTTAAGTGAAACATCAAATATCACAAGACTTGCAGTAAAAACAGGAGAGTTGTTAACTTACAGGCCCCGTTATTAGCTGACAAATTGCATTAAAGACAACAGAGAATGCATTAAACACTTCCCGAGCATCCCCTTTGCATGTCAGTAATTGGTGCAGTTGCTACAGAGGTGTTCTATGAACACAGCTGAGAAAGAAGGGGAGGCATACAATTGCGAAGGGATGGGAAGGTAGGCCCATGAGACACTGTTATTAAAACATGGTCAGTGTTGCTATGACAAAAAGCTTGGGAGCGCCCTTAGAAGCAGTTCCACTCCCCACTCCGTCCTCAAGCCATGGTATTTCAGGCAGGTCTTTGCCACTAGCACCCCTTGTTGAGCATCTTTGGCCCTACAGTAGCTCCTCTGTCAACTTGAGGACTTAACTGGGAAGTCACATCTAGTCTAGAGTCCCTTCTAGAGTAACAAAAATTCATTCAAACAAGAGATTCTCCCATTCTGTTTAGGCTTTTCAACCAATCCTCCAGGCTCATTTCCTCGCCCCTTCTTGCCTTCATTTCAATCACTCAGTAGCTCTAGAATAATCTCCCATAATCCTCTCAGGCCCTAGCACTCCCCCCTCAAATTTACTCTTCTCAGCCCTTTCACACAGCCAGGTGTTTCACCAGCTGTCCCCTGCCTCCTCTGACTAAGATGTGGCTAATTATGGCACAGGTAGGCTGACTGGCCCTTAAAGGGGCAGGCCACCCTCTGACAGCCTGAAATACAAAATAACTACACCGAGGAGCTGGGTTTGATTTTCAAAGGTCCATTTGTTACCCATTGGTCAGATCCAAAATCATCCCCGTCATGACGATAAACATCAGATACTGTGTCTCATTCTGATGCATTGAATAAAGCTTTGTGAATTGTAAGTCCAGAAGGGACCATGGTGATCAGCTCATCTGACCTCCTGCAGTATATTTACTTTTTCCTTCCATTGTAATGGTTAATAGGGAAAAAGAGGTGTGGCTGCTAATTTGACAAAGATACTGAAGATGCCTGCCCAGATTATATTTTTTAATCTTCCCAAGAAATTGGCACCAGGAGCACAGCTCTGAATTCAGTTCCTACTGTTTGTTTCATTCCAATGTTTATTTCCCACCTTTTACTTCTCTGAATGACCCAGCCCCAGCCCACATGGAACATTTTACATTTCTGCAACAGACCGTCAGCAATTGCTCCCCTAGGTTTACTCACCTATGGCAGTTCTTTGCTTTGGCAAAAAGCCCATAAAGAGATCTAAGGTTTGACTTTATATCCCAATTAGGAGACCAAAAAAAAAAAAGAGTAAATAAAATAACAAAATAAAGCCCCATAAGCCTTGTAGGTACACTAGCCCGAAGCTAAACAACAGTCAAAAAAATGGTTCTTTGATTAACATGATTCTGCCTGTATGTCACACACCCTGTGTATACTGTGGGTGGGATTTTCACATGCTCTCAGCACTGGCCTAACTCGACTCCCAGGTAAATCAATGATGCAAAACCCATTGATTTCAATGGGTGAAACCCTGGCCCTAGTGAAGTTAATGGGAGTTTTGTCACTGACTTCTCTGAGGGGCAGGATTTCACCCACATATTTACATTACAAATCTTCCCCTCTCCCCCCCATTTCTGGATCACATAGATTTAGACTGAGGACAGTACAATGAAGGGTTGTAACAGTGTGCGCTGGTCTGTCCCTTTAAGGGCCAGCGAGCCCTGTTTGGAGACCGAGCCTTTTTTCAAACAGGTGGTTTGGCCTAGGGGAGGGGATTGTCTGACCCAGCTGGGAAGGGGGTCCAGGGATTCTATAAAGGGAGGAGAGAGTACAGCTTGGAAGAAAAGTAAGAGGAAGAGTTTTGTGGCTTGTTCTGCAATAGGCTAGAACTTGCTCCTGGGTTTCTGCTTTGATCAGGTAAGCAGCTTTATTTTGGGGTTACTTGATGAGTCAGGGATTTGAAGAATGAACTGGGCCCTCACGGAAGGGCTTGACCAGACTTTGGGAATGGTGTTAGTACTTCCTAGACTAGAAAGGTAGGTCAGCAGCTGTTCAGGGTTATTCACTTTCATGATTGCTCGGTCTCTAAAGAGGCACTAGTGAGTCATCCCTTAAAGAGCTCCACAAAGGTGTGAGAAGCAAGTAAGAAAACAGGGTCCAGCAGTATCTTGGTACTATTCCATCGTGATACAGAGGCTAGCTTATGAGGAAAAACAGCCCAGCTGCTCTGGGGTGTCCATCTACAGAGACAGGAACTGGGGTGGTTGGGTGGGTGAGTCTCCTTCATAGAAATGGGGGGTACAACATGTTTTCTGTTTTCATCTAATGTTTGGTAATTGGAGGTCTATGTGGGCTGGCTTATTTGTAAATTGGAGAAACTACAGCTGGTCTACTAGGGACACCTTAATTTTCTAAGAGAAACAAATGAGGGTTTCTTGTTTTTGGTTGGTCATAAGCTAGTTAAGAACAGCAACAATGGTCCAGATTCTATGACTGTGTACATTTGTCACTTCATCAACATTCTCATCTGGCCTGCTTGTGACGTAGGTACTGGCTGCTGTATTTAATAAGAAACCCTATAGGCGCTTTTTTCTTAGAGCATTTGTGCCACCAGACATAGGCGTTGAGAGATGTGTTCAGGGAGATACCTATTAAATAAGCGTAACTTGGCTCTATCTAGATAGTTATCCCAAATGGCACTTGAAAGTGAGTGAACAATATAAACAGGGTTAGCCAAGCTACAGCCAAACCAGCTCTTTCACTGTGGTATGTCTACACTGCAATTAAAAAACGGTGGCTGGCCCGTGCCAGCTGTTTAATTGCAGTGCAGATGGTTGGGCTCAGGCTGCAGCCTGACCTTTGGGATTCTTCCCACCTCACCGAGATCTAGAGCCTGGGCTCCCACGCCCGCCCAAACATCTATGCTGCAATTAAACAGCCCCTTAACCTGAGACCCGGGAACCTGAGTCGGGGCGGGGGACACGAGCACCCACCGGTGCCAATGAAAGTTGGCACCTGTGGTTGAAGGCTGCTATCAAATCCCCCCTCACTCTTCTGCAGACTAAACAAGCCTAGTTCCCGCAGCCTCTCCTCGTAAGTCATGTGCCCCAGCCCCCAGATCATTTTCGTTACCCGCCACTGAACTTTCTCCAATTTGTCCACATCCTTTCTGTAGTGGGGGGCCCAAAACTGGATGCAATACTCCAGATGTGGCCTCACCAGTGCCGAATAGAGGGGAATAATCACTTTCCTTGATCTGCTGGCAATGCTCTTACTAATGCAGCCCAATATGCCGTTAGCCTTCTTGGCAACAAGTGCACACTGCTGACTCATATCCAGCTTCTCATCCACTGTAATCCCCAGGTCCTTTTCTGCAGAACTGCTGCTTAGCCAGTCAGTCCCCAGCCTGTAGCAATGCATGTGACTCTTCCGTCCTAAGTGCAGGACTTTACACTTGTCCTTGTTGAACCTCATCAGGTTTCTTTTGGCCCAATCCTCTAATTTGTCTAGGTCACTGTGGATCCTATCCCTACCCTCCAGCATATCTACCTCTCCCCCCAGCTTAATGTCATCTACGAACTTGCTGAGGGTGCAATCCACACCATCCTCCAGATCATTAATAAAGATGTTGAACAAAACCGGCCCCAGGACCGACCCCTGGGGCACTCCGCTTGAAACCGGCTGACATGGAGCCGTTGATCACGAGCTGTTGAGCCTGACCATCTAGCCAGCTTTCTATCCACATTATAGTCCATTCATCCAATCCATACTTTTTTAACTTGCTGGCAAGAATATTGTGGGAGACCATATCAAAAGCTTTGCTAAAGTCAAGATCGATCACGGCCACTGCTTTCCCCATATCCACAGAGCCAGTTATCTCATCCTAGAAGGCAATCCGATTGGTCAGGTTCTCCCACTGGTGCAGGTAATCCAGTTGCCTGAGAGGTAGTAGCTAGGTTGACAGAAGAAGTCTTTCGTTGATGGAGCACTGTCTATGTGCAGATTTAAGTCTGCTGAGCTATGCTGCTCGGGGGTGTGGATTTTCACACCCCAGAGGAATGTAGCTAGGTTGATCTCTCTAGCGTGACCAGCCCTTAGACGGTAAGTTCTTTGGGGCAGGGACTGTCTCTCACTATGTGCCTGGGCGATGTTTAGCGCAACGGGTCTCTGGTCCTGGTTGTCTTCTAGATGCTACTTAATAGAGACCGCAACAAAAAGTGCCTACTATAACTTAGTGCTGCCCTTGCCTGAGATATAGCAGCATCCCTAAGCCTGCCATGAGGAATGAACACTGCTCTCAAAGAAAACATACAGCACTGCTGAGAAGCAGAGAAGAATTCAACAGACTGTGAATCACAGAAGCCAGAGAAATCAGAGGATCAGATAGGAGTCCCTTACCCTACTCCCTATCTCCCTGTCAAACCAGGGAGTATATTTTGTAATGTATTGTCCGGACCAGCTATAAAATTCCCCTTGATGCTACTGACGCATCTAATTCATCTCACAGTCATGGCACATCTCCTGATATTCCACCTATGTTTTATTTTCTCAATTTCTTCCCATTACCCCAGCTATGTCCTGTACAGTCTCTCACACAAATTCCTCTCCTTCCTTGGTGTTTACGCCCCTCAGATTTGCAGAGTATCACATCCTCACTTAGTCACGGCTTAGCCAATTTAAGTATATTTAGCTCTTTTCTCACAAGTCAATCCTCCAGTCTTGGATTAGATTTATTGCTGTTCTCTAAACTCCCTCCAGCTGGCCAATATCTTTCTGGGAATGATTGGCCAGAATGGAGCAGGAATTTCCACCTACTGTCGCCTCAGACCCATCCCAGCTCTGTCACGATACCTTTGTCTGAGGCCTGAAATTGGACTGGCCTTTTTTGCACCGTGGGCCACTGCCAACTCCTATGAGGTGACAGACAGCATGTTAGATCTTTCAGTATTGCTACTTACCAAGTGTTTCCTTCTGATTGAGTTGATGTTTCAGTTCATTTTTCTTAGCTATGTTAGTGTGTGTGTGTGTGTGGGGCGGGGGAGGGGTTCCAAGATGAATTATACTTTATTTTTCTGCACATGCCATCTTTTCTCTAGTTTCCAATCTTATTTCTCTGTCCTGGGTGGTGGTAGCAACTCCTCCTAACTTTTCAGTATTATCTGTTAATTTCATTAGTGAGTTTATTCCACCATCCAGATGATGATAGATTAGGATGTTAAATAAGATTAACCCTTGCAGATTCCTTTAGTAACCTGCCTTCTACAACTAGATACATTGTCCTGTATCATTATTCCTTACTAAAATCTAAATGATGTGGCATCTCCTTCTCCCCCTTCCACCCACTAAGGTCCCAATCAGCAAAATAATTAAGCACATACTTAAATTAAGCCAGATGATTATAGAATATCTGGATTGGAAGGGACCTCAGGAGGTCATCTAGTCCAACCCCCTGCTCAAAGCAGGACCAATCCCTAGACAGATTTTTGCCCCCGATGCAGGGCCGGCTTTAACAAGAGCGGGGCCCGATTCCTGGGGGCGGGGCTTGGAATCAAGCCACACTCTCGCTGGGGTCACCGGGCTTGGGTCTGCGCCGCGGGGGCCGGGCTGGAGCCGCTGGGGCCGGCACGCTCAGCCAGAACCGGGGCCAGACTGGGCTGCGCCTCCCCGGAGCCCTTCTCGCACCCCCCGCCACCCCAGTTTACCTGGTGCTGCCTGCCCGCCCCTGCTTCTTTTCAGACTTCCCGTGAACCTCTGATTCGCGGGAAGCAGGAGGAGCAGGGGGCCGAGCATTCAGGGGAGGGGAAGTGAGCTGGGGGCGGGGTGGAGAGCTGCAGTGTGGGGCCCTCTTAGCGCGGGGCCCAATTCAGCTGAATCGGCCTAAAGCCGGCCCTGCCCAGATGGCCCCCTCAAGGATTGAACTCACAACCCTGGGTTTAGCAGGCCAATGCTCAAACCACTGAGCTACCCCTCCCCCCATTATGCCCTGTTTTGATTGCATCTATGGGACAGAGGCCCTTTTTTTGTATGGCTGGTATTGAGGGAGCAGCAACTATATTGTCACCTGAAGTTGATCGAGTCAAATGGTGACATCGGGAGTCCTGTTGTATGGCCCAGAAGAGAAACTTTAGGATTTGTTGAATTGCTCTGATGACCGGGAGATTGCTGAGTTGATGGCATTCGTTGTGAATTCTCACTTAACAGAGTGGGCCCTGTGAAGGCTGCCATCTTCCACTCCACAGAGGCCCTGATCAGTATAATAAGTAAGCATGCCATAAACTAATCACATAAGTAGTTCCAAACCTGCCATCTGTAACTTTTTCTTAAACAGTCACAATATTACACTAACTAGAGAACCCCAAGAAACTGCCTTATCTAGCTTATTAATTACCCTATTTTCTTGTTCCTTCTTAAGGCCCCAACCACCTCAAAAAGGTCATTACTTGGCAGGAGCCAAGTGCATATTAAAATTGAATGAAGACCCTTGTCTGATTCCTGCTTGCATCTGATGTTTGGATAGGAGGTCTGATGTATTTGACCACATTTGCACAGTTCACATCCATAATTCGAAGGCATGATTGTATTTGTTCTTGTAATGTCTCTTTCCAGTCAGCGTCCAAAAATGCAACCTCTAGTGTTAACACAAATATCTGGTGGGTAGTTGGATTCAGAAAGAATGGAAATCCAGTTAGGCCAATGAAAACCGAAATGATCTTAAACCCTTTCTCCTCCCAAACTGCTAGAGAAAATCTTCAGTATAACTACGTATTGAGGAGGAAGGAGTTGTCAAGTGCAGTTGTGCCCCCTTCTGGCCTGACAAGGCATAGCAATGATTACCCCTGTCAATCATTGCTGACTGCGGCATGTTTGATACTCACAATGGCAAAGACTGCAAAGAGGATACAAGTAAACAATACTTGGGCACAGAAACAAGGGTACCTAGTGGAAATGCACAGATGGGAAATAGTTGCGTTCCCATGAGAACATGAGCTGCTCAAACTTGCAATGGGAGTTGGTGGGTGCTGAAACACTTTGAAAACTTGACCACTTAATTTAGGATCTTCACTGAGAGCCAAGCGCTCTTGAAATTTTGGCCCACTGTGTAGAAAACGACTGTTTTAATGAGAATGCTTTGAAGGTAAGGTGACACTTCAGCCTGGCATATCTTGCTGGGGACCAGCTTGTCATCCTCACTTGGTCCTGGTGAGAGTTTATTCCCTAAGGCGACTTGGTAATGGCAGCATTTCCACATTTGCAAATATTCTATTGCTGTTGGTATTATGGGAGCACTTCAAGTCCAGAGCCTTACAGTGCTAGGCAGTGTAGAAATATAAATCAGTCCCTGCCCCAAAGAGCTCGGCATATCGTAGCTTCCATTTTAAAAAAAAATCTAGATTAGTCTCTCAATCCAAGTATGAGAGTAGATGACAACAGGTGGATACAGCAAACATATATAGGGAGCACAAAGCAACAATGAGACATCACTTGTCAGTATGATAAGCAGCACTCTCTGAACATCAGCTGCCTGATTAAGGTGAGATTTTTGTAGGCATCCTCGCAGAGGAGAGTTTTAAGTAAGACTATGAAGTGAATTTGGGGAGCTCCTCATGCAAAAGGAGCAGCATGGGAGACAGCGTGAAGGCTAAATGTATATGATCATGTGTAGTAATGTGGCTAATCTGGATTTCTCATTTTAAAGTAGTTATCGGGCCCAGTCACTAGTGTCTGAACACCTCATGATTTTCAGTTTTATCCTCACAGGGTTGTGAGGCAGGGACGTGTGATTATCCCCCATCTTACAGATGGAGCAGTCAGGTGCGGAGACTAAGTGACTTTCCCAGAGTTTCAGAGTAACAGCCGTGTTAGTCTGTATCCGCAAAAAGAAGAACAGGAGTACTTGTGGCACCTTAGTCTCTAAGGTGCCACAAGTACTCCTGTTCTTCTTTTTCCCAGAGTTGTACATGGAATCAGTGGCAGAGCTGAAAATTGAGCCAAGCGGTTGGCTAGTGCCATAACCCCTGGATATTCTCTCTGTTTTTCTGCTCTTTCCAGTAACTCTTTCCGCACTTTAGCTCAAGCTTTTAGTGTGCTTAAGTTTCAGCTGCTGGTGTGAGTAGGCAGTCCGTTCTGGGCCTTGACTCTTAAGATGCCGATGCAATCATAACTTCACAATGACCTCTCTGCTGTCAATATCCAGAGCTATGGTCCCTTTTGGACCTCTCTTACTGAGCTCAATAAGGTTAAGAGCCGTCTGTCTGGATAGCTCCATTTTATTAATGGGAACCACCAGTTGCTACTCTGGGCCCACCAGTTTCTATGCCTCGTGTGTGGTGGACAGCACTCCAGTGTGGTTTCTCCCAGCACGTTCAGGGGGGCATGTCCGATGCTCGCCTGCCATTCAGCCTACTGTGCTTTCTTAACTGAATCACGTAATTGTCAGTCATTTCATATCTCAAATTCTTGCCGCTGAAATTGCCATGCATTTGCTAACGCACATTCTTCTTGCTCTTGTGAAGTGACAATAGCCCTTGAGTCACTTCCATCGAGTTGATTGCTCCTGCATTTTGAAGACAGTTGCATGTTTAACTTTTCTCCTTCCTCTGCAGTGCTCAAATTACACCATTAGCTAGGCCCAGTCTTCCAAACACTTAAGGAAGTGCTTAACTTGTGTGACTCCAGTGTCTACTCATGTAGAAAGTGCTTTGGGAATGAAGTATTTAGGTTTTTTCTATGCATTGTCACCCTCAGTTGTTTAAAGTTATTTAACAAGCTAACATCTGGGCCAAGTGTCCTGGGACAAACTGCCCAGGGGTAAATCTTGGCACAGAAGCATTCCATGGTTAGTGGTATTAACTGCCTGGGGTTTCAAAGACGGAGACAAAGTTTGGAAGGGAAACAAAGGCTATGTCTACACTAGCACTCTTGTTGGTAAAACTTTTGTCAGTCAGGGTGTGTGTGGGGGGTGTGGGGGGGGGAACCCCTACCCCCGACTGACATAAGTTTCACCGACAGAAGCACTGGTGTGAACAGCCCTATATTGGTGAGACGCTCGTTGTGAGTGGTTTAATTATGCCAGTGGGAGAGCGGTACAACTGTGCCTGTAGTGTAGATATAGCCAAAGTTATTAAAAAGCACCCACTCCCCTGCCCTTCTGTTACAGACTCTGCACAGGCCTTCCCAGGTACTAGAGAAATAACACTGGCCATTTGTCAGCTGTGACATGTAAAGCACATGATCTGGATGATGAACATCTAAATGGTTGAACTCTCCTCCTGGAGTTTCTCTTTGGCTTTTCTTTGCCATCCAAACACCACTTCGTCCACTGAGATCTCTCAGGTTTAGTCTCCTTCAGCTCCTCCTCCTTGTACATCTCTCCTTCCCATACAAACACAGACACCTTTCAGCTCAGGCTGATCCAGCTTCCTGCCTTTCAAAATTCTGCCCCCAGCTAAACAGAAGAGTGGGTGATTACAATTTCACTCAATCAAGAGGTGAAAGAGACGGGGGCACAAGCACAATAAAGGAAAAAGTGGCAACCAGATTACAAAATCTCCTGCTCTAGGCTATATCTGTAATGGGTCTCTGGTCTAGGTCACATTCTGCCCAGAGTGAGGTAGTGATGCAATAACATTTAAAATGTTTTTTAATCTTGTTCAGCATTTATTTAAAACCGTTAAATCCCTTTTGGGTCCACTGACTTGTACAGATCCTTTCTGCCGTGAAACTTGTTTAAAATAACCACTCATCTTTTCAAACAATACAATTAGCCCATTTACATACTGAATAGATGCCCTCGGTATTTTTTTCAACATCGTTCTACTCTAGCCAGTTCCCAAACCTGATGGAATAACCTTTTTAAAGTTGTTTTTTTAACTGTTCAAAAAGGTTCGCCATGATTAGAAAAACATGATGTGCTATACAGATCACTCATCAGAAGGGTAGCCGTGTTAGTCTGGATCTGTAAAAAGTGACAGAGTCTTGTGGCACCTTATAGACCAGTGGCTCTCAAACTTTTTTACTGGTGACCACTTTCACATAGCAAGCCTCTGAGAGTGACCCCCACTTATATAAAAAGTGGTTTTAATTTGTATTTAACATTATTATAAATGCTGGAGGCAAAGCGGAGTTTGGGGTGGAGGTTGACAGCTTCCCATCCCCGCATGTAATAACCTCGTGACCCCCTGAGGGCTCCTGACCCCTAGTTTGAGAACCCCTGTTATAGACTATATAGATCATTTGTACTTAATGAACAAAACTAAAGAAAAGACTCCTTAAATTTAGCTCTCAGTGACACAGGTACCTAACGCAACCTGCCAAGGACTTAAATCTGGGGCATGTGTGAAAAATTCAAAATGAAGGATTCACAAGCTGTTTGTGCATGACACTGAAAATGGAATGGGATTCACCCCTCTAGAAAACTGGCTGCAGAGTTCACCCTTTGCTATATTGCTGCAACAGCTAAGCTGAGCATTTAAAACAAAGGGTGAAACCTGATGCAATGGGACTATTACTATTGACTTTAATGGGTCCAGGATTTCATCCTAAATATTCAGTCCTGATAACGTGCCAGATGTAAACCAATGCCACAGTGTTATCTTGAGTGTGCAAACGGCTTCAGACAATAGCTGCATAGGAGGTATAATCCCGCCATTCAATTTCAAGGTGGGGGTGGTGAGTCTGAAATCTAATGACAGTTTGTGCCATTGTTTGCCATTCATTGCAGATCATCTTAGCAGAGGCATCCAGTTAATAGCCCAAATTCTCAAACCTGAGTCTCTATTTAAACACTTTAGGGCTTCATGGGAAGCTATTGTGCAATAAGCTAGGGTGAGGCAGAGCAACACCTAACTACCTTTAAAAATCTGGGCCTTTGATCTTGTCTACATGGGGAAATAACCAGTATAATTATACCACTAGAGTTATACTGTTATAACTCAGTGCGTGGCCACATAGAGTAAGTGGCCTCTTATGTGACATCATGGCAAATCCCAAAGGGTGATAGCCTTCTTGCAGATTGGACACCAGCCAGATCCATCTCTAGCTAGCTGCTTAAGATGCCGTGGTGGAATATTCTGTTTGTCCTTCAGTGGTAATCCTGTGGTGCCACAGAAGCTTTTGGTGACCATGTGATTGCTGCCATGTAGCGGCATTCCTTAGTAAATAATAAACTGAAATTCTGTAGAAATCTTCCTTGAGGGTGGCTTTTTCTTGTGGGTTTTTTCTATTTGTTTTTTGAAGTGCAGGAGTAGGTGGGGTATCTTTGCAGGTGTCATTTTGACTATGCAGAATGAATTTTGACTATGAAAATGACTTTTTTTTTTTTTTTTTTTTTGCCCCAGGCCAAAAAAAAAATGGCAGCTGGACTGCTGAAGCAAAAAAAAGGCAGCCGCAGGGAGCGCGTGGGGGGGCGGTCAAGGCGGCTTGCAGGGGGGTGAAGGGCGGCACCCGCCCGCTCCCTCCACCCATGGGCCACCCTCCAGCCTTGGGTGCCTCTCCCGGCCGGGCAGGCAGAGCCCCCCGGGGCTGCAGGAGGTGCTGGTTCAGCCGCTCCTTTAAAGGCGGCTCGGCCGGGCCGGGCTCAGAGCGGCACGGGAAGCGGAGGCCGGCGCAGGCGGCGGGGAGTGTCACGTTCCGGGGAGCCCGGCGGCACGGTGAGCGGCGGTGATCGCTAGTTTGTGCCCCTGCAGGGCTGTGCTGGCCACCCCAAAATTGGCCAGAAAGCCACCCCTTACAATGTGCCGCCCCAGGCACATGCTTTCTCGTCTGGTGCCTGGAGTGGGCCCTGTATGCAGGAAAAGCTTTACCAAAGCGTTTTGGTGTTTCCTGAAGATGGTCAGACTCTGGAATAGTCTAACCTCTGAAAGCTCATTCTATAGCCAGATCCTTTTGACTGAAAAGGATTTCACAGACACTGCCCTGAGCTTTGTGATCTGCATTAACAAAGGTAGAGCACAACTGTCTGAGTGGTTCATGGACGGAAAGGATGCTGGCTTTTAATGTAGCTAGGACTTGGATCCAACTGTCAAAGCAATTCATGGGTCATGGTCTTAAATGGGCAGCCGTTGAGTGCGGAACCAGGCAGGAACTGGAGTACAGGCTTGATGTGCTCATGAAGGGGGGCATAAAGTGTAGAAGAAGCTAAAAGATGGTGGGTGAAACCCAGGTGTAACTTGGAAGGGAAAGGGCAAAGCTGTGAGACCTCCATGGGGGTGCAGTAAGTGAACCACCCATTCCTTTCCTGGGAAAAGAAACACTGTATATTTTTCACATCATTACTAGAAAAGACCCTATAGCCTACAGCAAGCTTGACCAAAATTCTGTGGTGTTTCACTGAAACACTGTTATTAAACTATGCAGAAGAATAACACAATCTGTTCTACAGTCCTTGTGTTTAGACAGGAAACTCAATTTTCTGCTGTCCTTAAACTTTCAACTTTCACGTGTCACAGGTCTTAATGATTCTACGTAGCTGCGTTGCAGAACCTACTAGGCAGAACTGGAAGGGGTAGATGTGTAGATGCTTGGGGCTTTTGGTGCCTGGAAAGATGTAGGAATTGGTTTGGGTCTGTTGGTGGTATCTGCTGAAATTACCAGCAGTGAAATAGTTAACAGTGACAAACTACCACCACTAGGCTTCAGGATCAACACTTCCGCATCAACAGTGGGACTTGTCTATCCAATCAGGGTAGTGACATTGCTGCAGTTTTGTTATCAGGCCTGCATTCAGCCACAGTGGTGGTGACCAGAAGTAGGCTGTCTTGTCAAATGATTCCAGGAAATGACATCTCTAACCTATCTAATGTTTAAAACCATTATTAACTCTTCAAGCTTCTGAACCTCTTTCAAGACCTATATAACAGAAAAAATGTAAAAGGCCATTTGTTTGCAAGAAGCTGGCAAACATACTCTAGTGCCTCCGCCCCTGCCTTCCCTCCCCTCCCTCAAGCCCCCAAAAATGGCTAATTTCAAATCCATAGGCAACAAAATATCCCTTTGGGCCACCATAGAACTGCTACTTACTCCCACAAAAAGCTGCCCATTACCTCTGAGTTTGGTTCTTAAAAAGAGCTCTACTCGCATCTAGGCAGGGGAAAGTCCTCTTTGGGAGCTGGGCCATGACAGGAATTAAGAACGATCACAAACCTCCCCACTTTCTGCTGTAAGGGCAAGGTGCAGTTCTTTGGCCCTGCATCTCCTACGTGAAAAGGTAGCAACACGTATGTATTGTAAAAATATTCCAAAACACTCCACTGCACACTGCTCCCCCAGGGAGAGGATGAGAGAACAAATGGGACAGATGTTAGTCACATTACTTACCGCATTGTTGCAGGTGCTCGGATGAGTGTGGTAAAAACCTATAGAGTAGATTAGGCTCTAAACAAAGCAGCCAGGCTTCCATTGAGAACAATGGGAGCTGCTGGGAGACTCGGAGGAAAATGTAACCCTTAATGTTGCAAATTCCATGTAATTATCCAATTCTGCTCATCCATTGGCCTGTGATTGGATGACCTGCATTCATTTCCTTACTCTTCCACAGGTGTGCCCTCTGTGATCTTGAGTATGTTTCTCAATCTCTTGGGACTCGATTCTACATCTGTAAACTAGGGATAATACTTTGTCTTGTCTTTTGAGTCTTCAGGGCATGGATGGTCTTCGCACATAGCACACAGCAGCGACCCTGTTCTTCACTGAGGCCTCTATTGTACGTGTCCGGTCCCTTCTGACACAACACAAATGCACCACTCCACTAGGTCAGTCTTCATTCTTGCAATAATTTTGAGCTTATACTTCAGTCTTGTTGCCTCTTAATTGTCTCCTCTGGTAACAAAACAAACTTGTTTCCCATTGATGTATCATAAGCCCCTCCATTCTGTTTATCATTTCCATTTCCTTACGCTGTTCCTTCATCTTAATGCCTCGCCTCAAATAGGATGACTAAAGCTCTGCTCTGAATGCAGTCTAAAAAATGCATTACGAAACATGACATCCTTGGATTTCCATAAGGATGGGTGAGATGTCATTCCATATTTATGAAAATATGCTTATGATATCAATGACCTAACTGAGATACTTTATGCAAGCTGGCTCATGTGAGATCTCACTGGAAAGGTTACGATTTACTGAATGTGATTATCCTATTTGTACACGTGTATCGTTTCTGTATCTGAAGCTAGGAACATGGACTATGTATCTGTATTTCAACTACGCTACTTTGGGTGACGCCCACTGCTAACACGTCCGGTATGACAATGGAAAAGCCAGACGGGGCGGGTGGCCCATCAGTGAGGACAATAGACTGTGAAAAGCTTGGCCTTCTTGTGGACGCTCCATACTGCCCCTGACTCCTGCACGCTGTGATCCTACAGAGTCAGGTGGTCTTGTCACTTGATACTAAAACATTACCTGGGACGACTTGTAATTTTCCCCTGTAAGGGAAGGGGGGGGGGTCAAACTAGGAAACAAAGGACTCCCGCCTTATGCAAATCTTATTTAAGGGTGGGGAGTGAGGTAACTCAAGTCATCAGTTCTTCCCGGCTATCGCACCCAAGATGACTGATGGAAACAACTAAGACTGAACTGGGGGAAAGAACTGGACCCAGGTTGGAAGGGCGTCTGGCCTGTGAAGATTATTGGAACCACATATAGGGTGAGAACTTGTATGTAACCAGTTTCTTTAGTGTATTAAGCTTAGTTTGCGAGCTCGGTTTCATTTTCTTAGTAATCTGCCTTGTTCTGTCTGCTACCTGTCTCTCTGTGCAGCTGGGTGTGGTCCCGCCTGTGTGCTTGGCTGGAAAAGGCGGGGGAGCCTAGCCCACCAAGGCCAGGAAAAAGGGGACCCAGACTGGCAGAATAGTCTGCCTCAGTGGCATCCCAGCCCACCCGGTGACACCCCCGGGGGTCAGACCCATCACAATGGGCTTGATGTTATTGGGTGAGGTCTGACCTCCTACAGAACACAGAACTCGTTGGCTAGAGTAGTCCCTTCTGGCACTAAAAATCTGTCTGCTTGGACTTCTCTAAAATAGCCCCGTTCTAAAGACCTGGCCTAAAAATAAAAGCTGTGAGCCTCTTAATTACACAGTCTCATTTTGAAACACCGAGATCTTTATTTTAAAATAGAACAGATCTGTTCCTCTCCAGTTCAGTGTGTGAGACACAGACTCTTGAACAATGATGGAACAGATGCTGTAGCAGTGGTGAGTATATCTGAAGGTGAAATTCTGTAACAATTAGCCAACAAAAATGCAGGCATCACTATTTACCCCAACTCCAAATGTGCTGCGCTATTGGCGAGCTGGAAAACACACTGCGCCGTTACGCAAGATAAGTGAATTGTGTTTGTGTACGGAATCAAGATCCGGAGTCTGAGACCAACTGATGTGATGTCTTCACTTTACCCTAAGAGGTAGAGACTCAGGTGCTAGGTAACAACCTCTTTATGATCTCAATACTTCCATTGCTCTTTCTAGAAGACGTTACTGTATTCAGTGCCAGAAAGGTAGAGCGCTAGATAAAATTAGCAGACTCAGAGGATAAGGTGGGAGCTGTGAAAGTCAAACTATATCTCTTGCCAGCTGATTCAACCTATTTTTCTATCCAACTGGTCTACCCTAACAACAGTTCTAATAGTCATTACTGAGCAGGAAGTTGTAACCAGCTATGGTTGTGCCTACACCTGGCATGGGTAGGAATTCCTTGCTCAAGGAGACATACCCATGCTAACTCTAGTCAAAGCATCATGCTAAACAATAGAATATAACTATGGCAACATGAGCTGTGGGAGGGGATAGCTGCCCTGGTATGTCAATCGTGCCCTTGTGGCCATGCTCTGTTTTGTGTGTGTTAGCTCAATCAAAGCTAGGGCGGGTAGGTCTCCTCCTCAAGCTAGACACCTTAGTGGTAGACATAACTGAGAGGCAGTGGGTTCAGTACATAAGAGACTCAGAACTTGAGTCCTGGTCCTCAGCTGGTGTAAACAGTCATAACTTCACGGGAGTCAACTTACCCCACGCTGTCTGAGGATCTATGCCTCGCTCTGCCACGGACTTCGCTGTGTGACCTGAGACAAGCCACTTCCCCACGCCTATTTCCATTCCCATCCTTTCTTTGAATCAGGGACCATCTCTTACTATGTGTGTTGCGCCATGCCTATCACCATGGGGCTGCAATCTTGACTGGATCTTCATTCAGCATTACGGTAGCACCCAGATGTTGGTAGTTTAAAAAAAAAAAATCATGTTTTACATCCAGCCTTGGTATCCGCTATGTTGAGAATTTTTCTTTAGTATAAAATAGCTTTCTTTCCCTAGACTAAAAAGAGGATGTATAAACCTTCTTACCAAACTCTTTCTAATGTAAAAACTAAAGCCAGCTAATACACAGTGAATTAGCATTAGCACTAACCTGGAAGGAATTGGAAAATCCTGTCATCTTTCAGAATAGTATCTCTCTCAATTTCAATCCCCTCTTAAATATGGGTATGAGACTAGAGAAAGATCAGTTCCCTTCTATAGTTCCAACTAAAACCAGTTTTCAAAGATCATAGAGACTTTCTCCTGTGATTGGAAACTGTTAATAGCTTCCATCTCGTTCTGAATTTTGGAGTTAGTGTTAGTCACTGAACATTATTCTCAGTCTCTTCTATTTTCCCATGAACTACATGAAATCTAGGCACAATACTATTGATTTAACATCTACATGTCTAATGACGTGCCAAGGGCATTCCTAAATCATTCAATGTGGGTTCCTTCAGGGGAAACAATCACACTTTTATAAATTAAACCTTTATATTAACCATTTATAAAGGGTTAATAAACGATCAATAGATGGTATAAGCCTGTTGGACATGAGTAGTAGCTGTGAAAATCAGAGCAGTAGAAGGTGATATAGATGGCTATAAACCATAATTTAAAAGCAACCTGTTGACCTTAATAACTATTAACATCTATTGACTTATTAACCCTTTATAGGCTCCAGATGAATGGAACCTTAATATTAAGGGTGACCAGAAATGCTTGGCATAGAACCAAATCCATGCTACTTGCCCATCCCTCTGAAGGGAGGAGAGTGCTACAAACCTCTGACCTGCCAATCCTGTTTAAATCACACAAACCTGGGAGGAAATAAAAGGGTAAAATATTGCCCCTATTGAAGTCAATGGGAGTTTTGCTATTGACTTCAATTTGGCTGGGATTTTACCCATGTACTTGTGAGACACTGAAGAATCAGACACAGGGTAGAATCAGAGAATATGAGGGGCAGAAAGGACCTCACGAGGTCATCTAGTCCAACCCCCTGCTCAAAGCAGGACCAATCCCCAACTAAATCATCCCAGCCAGGACTTTGTCAAGCCTGACCTTAAAAACCTCTAAGGAAGGAGATTCCACCACCTCCCTAGGTAACCCATTCCAGTGCTTCACCACCCTCCTAGTGAAAAAGTTTTTCCTAATATCCAACCTAAACCTCCCCCACTGCAACTTGAGACCATTACTCCTTGTTCTGTGTAGTTAGCAAGTGTGTGGTTTGAGTACGGGTACAGCAAACTGATCTCTCCAAGGCACTGGTCCTGCAGGGTGCACCATGCAGGGACAGGGAGCTAGCATCACAAATAGCAGACATCAGCACCTAAAGGGTTGCCCATAAATTACGTAATGTATGAGGGGGTGGGCAGGTCCTTAATTGTGTGTCCGTGTTAAGAGGTTGGTGGGTCTTGAAAATCACCCGAAACGTGTCACATAATGATGAGGACAGCCCCTCAGTCCCTTTAAGTGCCTAATTCCCCACGGGTGCTGGAGTTTCCACCAGTGGGCACATACAGAGCTGTTTAAGTCTTGGTGATGCCTCACCGCTAACAAGCTGCTTGGCGCCTGAGCTCAAGCCCCAGGCCTGGTGGGACAAATGCTAGTTGGAGAATCCCACCAATCTCCCCAGCAAGGCCCAATCCATGCCTGTGCTTAGAGGACCGGGATCAAGCCCTGTACAAAAGGCAGCTGGGGCAAGCAGGTCCGGGTATCTCTTTAGGTGCAGTCCTTGGGGGCTTCAGTTGCATCACCCTGTGCCTAGATGCTGCTGATCAACACTGCTGCCTGGAATACGCCTAGCACTGGGTGCTGCAGACCCACCTCTAGCATGTCCTCCAGGCCTGGGGTCCTATGGGGTCCTTCCACAGTCCCTGAGCTGGGTGCATCCTCTCCTGGCCCCGTCCAGGGCTTTCAGACTCTCCCTATTCCATTCCAGCCCTTTTTACTCAGCATAAAACCGCTGCAATGGAGGTGAGAATATCATAGGCGCTGACTCCGTGGGTGCTCTGCAACCACAGACAGCTCCCTGCCCTACCCCCCCCACCCCTGCTCACCTCCGCCTCTGCTCTGCCTCCTCCCTGAGCCTGCCACGTCCCCATTTCTCCCTCTAGCTCCCAGCACTTCCCTCCAAGCACTGGGAGGGAGGGCGGGTGGGGGTGCGCTCGGGGAAGAGGTGGGGATTTGGGGAAGGAGTCCAATAGGGGCAGGGAGGGGGTGGAGTTGGGGCGGGGACTTTAGGGAAGGGGTTGGAATGGGGGTGGGGTGGGGGCAGGAGGGGGTGGGGCAGGGGTGGAGTCAGGGCGGGGGGGTGGGGGTCGGGATCCCACTGGCTCCGGGAAAAGTTGGCGCCTATGGAGAATATAACCTTTGACTGCTTAGTGCAGTGTCCATGTAGAATTAGGCACAAAATGCAACCCAGTGAGCAGGACCTTGGGGGCGTTTCTTCGAGAGTGGCTAAACATGTGAGTAATGTGCTGAACTGGAAGTCCAGGATTGCGAGGTAAAACCCCATAAGGGCAAACCAGAACATAACAATACACTTGCACTCTGAGCCTTGCAGAGGACCGAGGTACGCAGGATATCCTGAACATGGTTGTGATCAAAGACACAGACTTTTTTCAAAGTGTCGGGGGGTGCTCGACCCCAGGCCCTGCCCCAATCCCCTCCTTCTCCCTAAGGCCTTGCCCCCACCCCACCTCTTCCTGCCCCGTTCTGCCGCCACCCCTGAGCCTCCTGCCTGCCTCTAAACAGCTGATTGCAGCAGGCAGGAGGCATGGGGGGAGAGGGGGAGGTGCTGATCAGTGGGGCCCACCAGTGGGCAGGAGGCACTGGGGGTGGGGTGGGGGGAACTGCCAGTGGGTGCTCAGCACCCACCATTTTTTCCCCATGGGTGCTCCAGCACCTATGCTTGTGATCCTGATAAAGGATTTGGAAAGACAAATACACAAGCTCTGGCTGAGATTCTGAGACTGACACACCCAAAATCTCTCGTTTTCAGATAACGAGGAAAGATTGTCCAAGGACTAGAACACTTCACTGACTCTAGTGGCCTGGGCTCATGTCCTTGCTCTGCAACTGAGTTCAGGTGTGAGTCTCTCTGTGCCTCAGTTTCCCATCTCTAAAACTGGGATAATAGCATGATCCCACCTCACAGATGTTGTGAGGCACTCAAACATAACTGTAACAGGGTCCATATTAGATAAAGGGCCTGATTTCCTCCCCCGCCCCCCTTGAAGATGTGCTGAACATCCACCCTCAGAGTCAGGCCTCTTGAAAAGGTCTCAGTTTAGGAATCCAAATAACCAAAATCACTTCTGAAAAGTTTGGCCCTTTAGGCTTTGCCTGTGTGATTGCAATTACCTTCCATAATCATCCCAGCAACAGGCTTATTTCAAACAGCAGCCTACAGCTGGCTACGCTAATGAAAAATAATCAATATAGTCACTTTGCTTTAGATCTACAGCTGTAGTAGGCAGGCTGGAATCCTACAGCATCGCTCATCTTGTGTCTGTTCTGGGAGCGATTGATTTCCTCCACTAGTAGTGTTTGATCGAATAGTACAATCGTGTTTCATCTCGGCGTAGAAAATTTAAAGACAAGACCTTTAATTCAATTAATTGCTTATTAAGGACCAGATCCTGTATTCTTACTCAGACCAAACTCCCGTGGGCTTCCATTTATTAGCGGTTACAGTTGCGGGCCTTGGACACAACCAAGACGGCGGTGGGTGCTGCAGAGACATGGTGAGAGAGGGTGGATGAAGCACTCCTTCCTTACGCCCAGGCTTTGTCGTCGACGCATTATTTGCTATTTCCACAGCTGCCAAGTTCCGAGGGGCTCAGGTGACAGTTGTTGGAGCCCTTTTTTATTAAAGGGCTGCATGGTTTGCTGCTGCTTCTGGGTTTGTGGGGGGGATTGTAGTTTTGCTCTTCACAACTGTGTTCTTGCCCTTGGTAGTCCTCTGGTTCCAGTCCTCAATTCCTCTCCACTATACTTGCCTCCACGCTCACTCAGGGAGCCTGGGGCAGCCTGGAGGTGAAGTAATGGGGTGGTGAGTTAATTCTGGGTGCTGAGATATCTAGGGCTTCTTTATCCCAACTGGACCAACACTGGGTCCCTCAGCTCATGGTGGTGCTGTCACCCCACGCTTCACACTACTCCGGCCTGGAACAGGCTGAACAAGAGGAGCAGTGACATCAGAAGCAGACAGGCCATTGTTGGCTTGTATTGCTGGGGCCACAGAGGCCTGGAGAAACCACTGAAGGCAAATACCTTCTGCCTACCCATAGCTCAGCGGGGCAGTGACCCAAGTGCCATGATCTCCCCCTTTGAGGTGGTGGGCACATATGAAAACTGGGCCTGCATTGGCCCTGCAGTGGTACTAGCCTAACACTCCCAGAAAGAGGGGTAAGCTGTGTGGATTGCCAGGGGCACACAGGGGCAAAAGAAAATGCAGGCCTGTTATTTACCAGGCTGCACGTGGCAATAGACTATATTGGTAAGGGATGCAAGGAGAGTATGGGTCATGATGCAAACTGCGCGCGCACACACACACACCTCTAAAATTAATCAATTTAAAGTTTTATTGGGGATAATTACAAGGGGTAAGGGAGCAGCGTTTATTAGCTAATAGAGTTAATGAAACTTAAAACACACAATGACTAAAATATCTACTAACAATATTTATAAACAAAGATGCAGCAATTAGTAATAACTGATACTTACAAATACAAACCAACGCATAACGACCGGCAACCGTAGAAACTCTGTTTGAAACACGTGAGCTGAGAGAGAGGCTTCGAGGTGATCAGGCTCGGTTACGGGGATACACAGGATTCGTTTTTCTTTCTCCTCTCCCTGCCTGCACATGGCAGGCAGGCCCATAAAGTACCAACTATGACATCATAGAAGTGTCATAGGGGACGGGGCCCAAAACCTGTTTGTGTTCGTTTCTGATTTGCACAAGCAAAGTTTACACCAAGTAGGGGAGCAGATGCCTCAAAGTCTGGCTTCGCCCCCAAAAGGTGAGGAAATGCATATTGTTTTAGAATGCGTGCAACACTGAATGACAAAAGAAGAGGCCAGGGCAATACCGATATGGGCAAGTTTTACAGGATGCAGACAGGAACTCATCTCAACAGGCTGCAGAAACACTGGCAACTCAGAGGGCCCATAGGGAATTCACACTGGCCCAGAGATCAGGTGTTCTGCAAATGTCGCCCACCATTAGCAGTCTCCTTGTTAATTCCCTCTCCAACCCTCTGGGAGCACCATGCACCTCTTAGAAAAGGCAGATATTAAGGGGCTCTCAAATTCAGGCATAGAAAGTGCACTTGTACCCCAAGGCTAGTGTCCTCCAGCATTGGTGGGGGGCAAGGAGCTGCAGAACTCATGTTGGCACCCCAGTAGCTGCATGGTAAGCCTTGCAGTGCTGTGCGAGGAACTGGCCTTGCTCTTGGCATGAAAAGACTGGCTGAGCAGCCCAGAAGGGGGCTCCAGCATTCCTGCTGCTTTGGCTGTGTGTTTTCGCTTTCCGACCCATGTCCCTGGCAGAGACAAGGGCTGGGAATTGTCCTGGGGAGTTAGCACCTCACTCCTTTTGAATTCCAGCCTCTGTAAGTGCTTAGCATTGAGTTGGGATGCCCACTTTAGCCACCTGAAGAGGGCCTGTGGTTCTCCACCCCCCCACCCCGAGTCTCAAGATGGACACCCAAAATCACTCGGACAGATTTTTAAGGGTATTTAGGCACCTCGGCATATAACAGAATTTTTAAAAGCCCTCATCTGCATCATTAGGTGCATAGAGACCTTTACAAATCTGTCCCAAGGCATGTATGAAAATGTAGGATCCAGCTCCCATTGAATTGGGGCTTAACTCCTGCATTTGGTTTTGAAAATACCAAGCAGGGTGATATTTTCAAAATAAAAAAATCAGGAGGCATTTGTGGCAACACTTTAGGGTTGAAAATCAGACACCTGACACAACTACACCCTATTTTTAATGTGTGGTGGTGTTGCTTCTGAGTCAGTAGCTGGCAGTAGTGACCGGTCCATACATTGTTCCCATAGAATGGGGGAGGAGGGAGGGAGTTCCTGTAACTCTAGTACTGCTCTTGCAATGAGCTCCATGTAAGGGGGAAGTTCTCTGGGCCCACACCAACCCTCTGGCTCTGCTTGCCCAGAGCTCTGTGGCAGCTGGGTCTATGTTCTGAATGAGGTGATCACGAAACACTGCCTGAGACTCTTAACCTTCCCTCCAATTTCTTACTCAAAACACTGTTTATCACACTGAATGCTTGTGCCCCTGGACAGTTTGTTGCCAATAAACACACAGCAGATTCTACGCGATATAGCATTGCATCTTGCAGTTGTATACAGAACAAACAGACTGTCGTTATAAAATTGAGTTATTTGAATGGATTCAGTTAAAAACCAGAACATCAAGAGGTTTTCAAAGTACCTGGGATCCCACTTCATCATGTGGAAAACCAGGACTGTCCAACAATACCGACTCCTATGGAGTGAAGTCTTGGCCCCCTAGAAGTCAATGGGAGTTTTGTCACTGACTCTGATACCAAGATTTCACCCATGGTCTCGTCAGACAGAGGGAGGATGTAGCCACTCCTCACTGGCTCTGCAGTGGAAAAATGATGCTATAAAAATAGCTCCTTCCTGCTCAGTTGTATGTTTGATTTTTACTGCTTGTTAGCCGCGTGGGCTCGGTCATGCTCAGAGGGCAGCTGCCAGCACTGTACCATCCCCCAGGGAGCTGTGTCCTAATGCCAATGTTCTCAGGAGGAGCAACTGACTGTGGGCGCTTCTAGCATCATGTCTTTCAAGCAACAGCCATTCTGCAATGTCACGTCCTAGCCCCCTGGTATTGGCCATTGTTTGAGTTTGTGCCTGGCTGTTCTGCACTAGCTGCTACTCTTTCCAGGGGTAGAAGAGTTGCTGCTGCTGTTACTACCTTCCGGTGGGGGGCGGAGGGGGGGGAATAGTAGTCCTAGGTGTGCCAAGATTTAAATCCTAGCGGGTCAGATCTTTTAAAAGTGCTCAGCTCCCCCCCAGTCAGGCCTGAGACTAACAGCAGCTGCTGGGTTCAGATATCCCTTGAAACGCTAACCACTTCCTTCTGTCTGTTCAGGGATTATCTGTACCCCCCCCCACCATAATATGTGAGCACCTCCCCTGGCACAATGCACTGTTCCCTCACAACACCCCTGCAAGGTAGGGCAGTGCCATTCTGTGACTTGTACAGAGGAGAAACTGAGGCACCGCCCGTGTGACTTGGTCAAGGAACTGGGGTGCAGAGCAGAGAAGTCAACTCCAGTCTCAATCTAGTACCCTAATCACTGAACTATCCTTCCTTTCCCGTTTAGGTAGCAGAGACTTGAGCTTCAGTCACCATCTGACCCTTACATTATTTTTTGTCTATTACGCAAAAAGGAAAGCGCGTATGAAAGTCGTATCAAAACCCCAGTGCTGACAGCAAGGTAGAATGCTGATGGCATTTTTGCTGTTCTTCCATACAAAGCACAATATCCTGGAATACATGTCAGAGTTAAACCTCCAATCAACCTCTTATCTCCTAACATTGACACAATAAACTCTAATGGTTCCTTCAAACTATCCTGTCAAGATGTGTATTTGGAGTAGGATGTTTAATCTGTGAATTATTGACATAACAGCAGAATCCATGGTCTCTGGATATTACAGAATGGTGTAAGCTCTGGGTTATTGACCGGCAATGCAGTGGGCAATGAGTGCGCTCTGAAGGCGCTTGTTGGCTTGAAAAACAAGAAGCTTTGCCCACTTGGAAGCACAAATGGTCCTTACATAAACTACAGCATAGATATAACAGTGCCTGTTTAATTCATAAATACATCACACAATCACACTGCCAGAGGTAAGGAGACAGGCACTTGGTTTCTGACTCGGCTCCCATTGGGGGGGCAAGGTTGGGACCAGATAGGGTGCACTCTAACTGTAGTGCATCTTACTATATATCCTTGCAGGCATTTGTTCCTTTAGCAGTGGATTTTGCATCTAATTAGGAATAATTACTGTAGGCAGAGTAAAAGGAACTGAATCCTGGCTTGCTGCATAGTGCATGCAATTCCTACAGCTCTCAGGATTAAAAGGAGAGCGCTAAATTTCGAGGGCTTGATTCTGGGCTCCAATCTGCATGGCAAATATGTAACATGCAAGAAGGGGCAAAATGTGGTTGTGACACAGATAAATTACTGTTATGCTGGTAGATTGGCAGCCCCCAGGCCGCTACCAATTTTACAGATAAAGGTAAATATAACACTTTCTCAAAAGTGTAGTAAAGCATAATATTTTCTTGCATGTGTGTCATCCATGAAGAATAGAAACAACATTTGTAGTAGTGTAAAGGATTTGGGGATGGGGGTGTAAAATGGGGCCTGATTTGCAGAAACGCTGGGCACTCACTGCGGTAACTGGAGGCAAGGAGAGTTGTACATGTAATCATGCAAATAAAGACCGTATCGTAATGGAGACCCATAAGGGAGTGGAACTAAGATTGCATGGGTGGCCTTAATTCTGGCACTCCTTAACCTGAGTGCTTGGCTTTGCCACCTTAATGTTCTTTTAACGTAGTTCCCTGTATAATTTGTTAGCTTTTTAAAACAAGCAACCTGAAAAAAATCCATCCCACTGTGTGGCTCACCAGAAGAGTTGGAATTGTGAGGTCCACAGCGTGGATGCCTGCCACTTGAGTTAATGGAGTCACTGTCAACAATAATGGGCTGTCATCCTCTATGTGCACCAGCCACTGGAGAGGGATGAGACGCATGCTTTGCCCATGTGTTTCACCGACGTTTCCTGATGGCTGAAGAAGGGTCACATAGGAATCTTGAGTTCCCTCCAAGGCACTGGAGGGGAGTATATTTCAGTGGGCACAAACCCTTTTGCTCCTGTTCTTCCCTACGCCTCACCCCTTCTGTCCTGTCCCCAGCCCAGTCCTATTTCATCCTACTTGTCTCAGTCCCCGTTTCCTCACTTACCAAATCCTGCATTTCACCCTCTTGGCTCCCCATCTCCCCCTAGTCTTCCTTTCAAAACTGCATTTTCAACCCCTAGATCCTATTGTGCTAGAGACACACCAAAGGTAGGTTGACTTTGTCTTTCAGTTGCCATTGCTCTGGCCTGCTGCCCCGCTGATGAAGGGTTATTCATGATCCATGTCATCTACTTCCCCACTAATCATTTATTCAATTTTCTGTTAGAACTCAGCCAAGACACAACCCATCCCACCAATAGTACATAGCTGATAAAACGCTAAAAACTGATCGTTAATGACTTAATCATTGTTCCATTGACTTTAGCAATCTCATTACTGTAACTAAAAGCAAAACAAATCTCGTAAACCGAGCCCGTTAGAAGTGTTTGAACCCTAGCTGCACCCAGGTTAAATCTAAGTCCCAGAATGCGTAATGGAGAATGCCGCTAGAAATGACTGATTCTGACATTCAGGGCCATCCTATTTCAAGCTCAAAATCCAATGGGCCAGATCCCTACCTGGTGTAAACTGGCATAGCTCCATTGAAGGCCCTAATATTTTCACACAAAAGGGGAGACTTCCAATCATGCCCAGGGGGTTCAGGAGCACCAGTCCCTCTGACTATCAATGGGACTGGTGCTCCTAAAGACCTTAGGTGCTCTGGAAAATCCCTCCCTTCTCCACCGCTGCCTACATTTCAGACTCGCTCACTTCTGATGTCACTTGGCCCAATTGGGCTAGAGCATCAAAATGATACATGATCCTGATTCTGCATTTTTGGTGCTTCCACAAAGTCATAAATGATGTAAAAAGTCCTCTATAACAATTTTCCCTGCCTATCCCAAAGCCATTTTATGAAGTTATCTGCACTCAACAGCTCATATTCTAACAATGTTTTCTGCACTCTCCCTAGTCTTTTGATTAAGTGAGCAATCTTTGCTGTCGTCTTCTTTCCTTTTAATTTAATTAACTTCCCCAGCATCAATGCTGTGATTGATACCCAAAATACAAAACCTAGTGCATAAAATAAAGCCTCAAATCAAGGGCTAGGCTGGGCCATGTTTTTAAGCACTGCAAGGGGGAGTTACTCATAAAAAAGCACGCAGTGGCCCTGTATGAAGAATTCTGATCACCGATCATGCCTTGAGATGCCTACAGAATAATTCTATTATGGGAACAATAAGTGCTCAACATCATATGGAAAATCCCTGTGTAACATGCTCTTCATGGGTTATAGAAAGTGTGTGGGGGAGAGAGGGGGCCATAATACCCAAATACTACCACCTACTCCTCACCAAGAGATCAGAGAGGTTCATCAGATTCAGCCACGTCACGGTTAGCTGATGAATTGTTGAGTTGTCGTCTTTGAAATCTTGGTGCTAGTTTTGAATCAATGTTCTCGAGAGAATTCTCCAGCAGTCAAACCAACCATAACACATGTTTGTCCAGGCAGTTGTTGTAAGAGGACTTGTCCTTCCACTTCTACAGAACTCTTTTATTTCCACCACCTAGTTAAATCACATCGGCCGCAAGTAGCATAGTGAGGGGTTCTGACAAACTTCTATACAAGTCCAAAGGAATTGAAGGTTACCAGGAGTGCCCTAGACCAGGGGGTCTCAGCCCTTTTCTTACTGCGGCCCCCCTCCAAATGCTATAAAAACACCAGGGCCCAGTGGGAGTGGGGGGGAACTCGGGACTCTGTGCCAGTGGGGAGACCCTTGGGCACAAGCATAGTTTTTTACTTCTATGGGGGGGGGGCAAGAGCTGGTGGGGCTTGAGCCAGCTCTGAATAGCAGGGTTCAGGGAGGGAGCACCCCCTCCACCCCCTGACTCACTCAGGAGGCCACCCAGCTGTCTCGGCTGTGGGGGACACAACCAAAAAATATAACTCAGTTCAAACAGTTTGAAAACCGCTCAGGGTGCAGGGAGGGGGTAGCTCAGGGCTGTGTGCAGGTAGGGGGGTAGCTCAGGGTGTAGGGAGGGGAGTACGTAGGGCTGTGTGCAGGGAGGGGGTAGCTAGGGGCTGTGTGCAGGCAGGGGGTAGCTAAGGGTGCAGGCAGGGGGTAGTTAGGGGCTGTGTGAGCGCAGTGGGTAGCTCAGGGCTGTGTGTAGGGAGGGGGGTAGCTCAGGGTGCAGGGAGGGGGTAGCTGGGGCTGTGTGAAGTGAGGGGGGTAGCTCAAGGGGTAGCGAGGGGCTGTGTGCAGGTAGTGGGGTAGCTAAGGGTGCAGGCAGGGGGTAGCTTAGGGTGCAGGGAGGGGGGTAGCTAGGGGCTGTGTGAAGTGAGGGGGGTAGCTCAAGGGGTAGCTCAGGGTACAGGGAGGGGGTAGCTGGGGCTGTGTGAAGAGAGGGGGATAGCTCAAGGGGTAGCTAGGGGCTGTGTGCGGGCAGGGGGTAGCTCAGGGTGCGGGCAGGGGGTAGCTAAAGATTGTGTACGGGTGAGGGGGGAGCTCCCAGTGTGGGTCCCAGCTGGGGGTGTGTGCTGGGGCTCCTGGCTCTTTTTGGGGGGAGGTTTCTCGGCTTCAGCCCCACACTGCTCCCAGCTTTGGGGCAGGGGGCGGCTGGCTTCAGCCCCATGCCGCTACCAGCTGAAAACCGACCTGGGGCTGGTCCAAATTCCACTGAAGTCGACTTCCATTGATTTCAATGGGCTTTGGATCCGTCCCTATGTTCTGCTGACGCAAGCAACATGTAGCACTGAAATGTTTTCCAAGAACGATGACACAGATTTCTCTGAGATCAAAGGTACAGTATTTTTATGCCTCTTGTGCTTTTGAGATGTTCTAGTCATTTACAATTGACTGTCTCTTTTTTGATGGTAGAAAAGTAATTTTTGCTCATCTGGTAACACAATCTGTATTGCCAACGCTCACCATTTTGAGTATCTTGATTATAACGGAGAAGAGAAAAAATTTGGTTCTGTTCAGATCAGGGGCGCCCGGGGGCTGGGGGAGGGGGGTAATTTGCCCCAGGCCTCGGGCCCTGCAGAGGCCCCCATGAGAATGTCGGAGGCTCCCCACCGCCTCTGCTTTCGCCTTCCCCCATGCCCCAGCGCCTCAATGTGCTGCGTCCAGGACTGGCCCTGGACAGCGCTGCAGCGGCGTGGCTCGGTCGGGGCCAGAGCTCCTCCCGCCCGGAGCCACGTGGTAATGGGGCTGGGCTGCGAACTCCGGCGGGCCGAGCAGCAGGAGCTCCTGGACGCGGCTCGCTGAGGCTCTGGGAGAGGGAGTAAGCAGCATGGTAAGCCCCTCTGAGCCGGGCACCCCGCCGGCCCTGACCCCCAGCTCCGAGCCCAGCCCCTCTGAGCCGGGCACCCCCTGACCCCATCCCCCAGCTCCGAGCCCAGCCCCTCTGAGACTGCACCCCCCACAGCCCTGACCCCCAGCTCCGAGCCCAACCCCTCTGAGATGGGTACCCCCCAGCCCCATCCCCCCACAGCCCTGACCCCCAGCTCCGAGCCCAACCCGTCTGAGATGGGTACCCCCCCAGCCCCAGCCCCCTACAGCCCTGACCCCCAGCTCCGAGCCCAGCCCCTCTGAGACGGACACCCCACAACCCCATCCCCCCACAGCCCTGACCCTCAGCTCCGAGCCCAGTCCCTCTGAGCTCGGTAGCCCCCGACCCAGAGCCCAGCTCCCCACCCAGCCCTGGGCAACAGTAGCACCACCCCCAGGCAGCGACAGCCCATTGGCACCAACCATCACCATCCCCCAGCAACAGCCCATTATGTAATTGCAAATGTACACATACCATTACAGCATTGAATGTTTTTAAATAATGTATTTCTTGTATTTTCAAATTATTAAAAATTAATTTTTGAATGTATTTCACTGGTTAATTTTTACATTTCCAAATACATGTTACTATATTATTGCAATACTATAGTAACGTATTTGGAAATGTAAACATTTTATTTTATGGAAGGGGCCCCCGAAATTGCTTTGCCCGAGGCCCCCTGAATCCTCTGGGCAGCCTTGGTTCAGATTTGCAACAAAACCCCCAAAACGTCAAAATTCCTTGTGAAAGGGAAGAGAGCCTGGGTACTGGGGCAAGCCACCTGGCAGGCTATCTTGGAGTTATGGACCCTGGTCTCCCTGACCTCGAAGGCTGTCCACATAGCCTGGCTCTAGAGCCATGGCCCCATGAAACCTGGACCCTGAAGCAGTCCAACAGCTGGGGTTTTGAGGAGCCAGCCAGGCGAGCTGCCAGGAAAACAGGCAGAGTTTCATGGACCTTTGCCTTGGTCCTACTGGAATTTCATCAAAATTGAACCATTTTCAAGGAAATATTGGGCTGGTGGTTTTCCAAGACTCGGTTTTTGAGCCCTGGCATAAAAACGAAAGGCAAGGGGTAGGTGTGGCTAAGAAGTAGTATGGCCATTCATGCCTTCTAACAGAGGTTTGGTTAGTGGCTGTATTTTTTATTTATTTTTTTAAATCTGCACTAGCCATTGGAAGAAAATAGGTCTCCTTAAATGACTTCATGGAAGACAGGGGAATTAAGGACCATCACAATCCTCCCTAGCTTTTACCCACTGTGCAAGGGCAAGGCTGCCTTCTCGAATACAAAGAAAACACCAACCACAGCCAAACACTACCTCACACACAACTCTCCCCCTAGGGAGAGAACTGGGGGGAGAGTAAACCACACATGACTAATATTAGTCAAGGTGCTTAACTGCCAGGTGGGTAGGCACAAAGAAATCTAGTGCCTAACTCACACTGATTTCAGCGGGAGTTAAGTACCTAAATACCTTTGAGTATCTGGACTGTAGATACAGAGGGCCCCATAACAACCTCTCTAAAATGTGCATCATTCATTTCAGTCGTATGTTAGTGGGCTTCCCCTCCTGCACTAGCTGTGGTTGAAGATGGGTGGTGTTGAGAGAAGCTAGCCGGGGAATAAGAATTGAAACTGTGTCCTTTTAAGGGGTGGGACTGCAGTAACCAGCTCTCTGGGAGGCAGGCGCTGCTGTGGGAGGGCTCAGGTTGTATTAAATCTGCTGGCTAGTGTGGTAGTGTCACCTTGCCTCATTCATTCAATGCCTCCCCGGATCTGTACAATATCAAGCTAAAATACCATTGAAGGCAGGGCAAAAGAGGAAGGACACAGCCTCCCGTGCAGCGTCCTCTGCAAAGGAATGCCTGGGGTCACTTGCTTGAAGCTCGTTAGCCTGTGCGCATGCTGGTTTTTTTGCATCTTTCGAACGAGCTATGGAGTGCATCTGGTTAGACTGCTCACGCAAAGGGAGATTCACACCGGACAGGGTAAACTAAACAGGCTTTTTCTACACATGCGGTTCAAACACAGCACAGTTCAGCGTATGCACACGCAGATCCAGAACCCATGTAAAGTCACTTCCCGTGCATCTTAACTGGGGCATTGTCTGACTATAGTACTGCAGCACAGTTAAAGAGACAACAGTCCGGTTCCTAATACCGGTACTACTAACTGCTGTTCAGTTCAATCCTGCATTAGGCGGTCCTCCTGATTTAAAGAGAGTATGGAGTGTGGGGAGCAGGCTTTCTTCAAATGCAGAAAAAGACCTGCAAAGAAAGAGAGGGCTGCTGGTACAGCGGGGCTGCTTTTCCTTGCTCTTACCTGGTAGAGGCCAGTGCAGCTGGATGGGTCGGGGGTGGTAGTGGGGAGATGCCTGGAGGCGATTCCGATTCCTCTGTCATGTCCGGTCATGTGGGTTCTACTCCCAGTTCTGCTGCTGACCTGCTATGTGGCCATGGGTGAGTCACTTCTCCCGGGGACCGCTCTGGTAATAGCTAAATGGGGTAGCGTGTTCTGCCGAGGGCCGCAGGGGTGGCCAGGCCAAATCTGAGTGGTGCTGTGCTCCCCCCCCCCAAGATCACAATGCTACTCACTCACATTTGGCCTGACCAGCCCCTCACTCTGTCATGATGGAAAGGTGACTAGACCAAACCTGAGTGAGTGGTGCTGCAACCTGGTGCGTGGGGTCCCTTCTGCCTTACCCACTGAACCATCAACAGGCTCACTGTGCCCCCTCAAAGTCCAGCATGCCCCAGCTGAGAACCTCTGTTTTACGGCATAGGAGAAGAGTAGTACGCTGAAGTTTTGCCCAGTGGCAGATTCTTAAGTAGCCTCTGGCTCCCCCACTCTGGTGGTCTTGTCTATTTAGACTGTCTGCATTTGAGGGTAGGGACTGTCTCCTTTATATGTCTGCAGGACACACGGGGTATCTGATCTCAGCTGGGGCCTCTAGGTGTTACTGTAATACAAACAGTCTTCTCTGAACTCCCTCACGTTTGTCAATACCTTTCCTGTAACTCATTGGTGATTGGCCATTGTAGCAAGCTGCCCAGAACTTGGAGGGAGGAGTGCAGGTTGCAGGAGGGAAGAGGTTGGAGGCGGTACCAGGAAGGCATGCCATGTGTACACAGACTGAATGCTAGCTGCATGGTAGTGTCTCTGTAAATAGTTCTTCATAAAGAGTCAATTTAATTTTGAAGACATGGAGGCCTATTATGAACCCATTCATGACCCAAACAGTTAGCCAAAAATTCAGAGTATAGTAGGTTGCTTTAGTGGGGAAGAGAAATTGATGATCGGTATTTCTTTCATGCAGTTTCATTTGCTTACAAAAATGTACAAGATCCTTTGCCTCTGATCACAGAAGAAATCAAATAGCAGGAAACAGCTTCTTTTGCTCACAGCAACAAGAACATTCCTCGTAAGCTGCAGCCCAACCCAAAAACTTCTACAAGGGTCAGTCACTGTGCTTTCAGTTGCTCCTTCATGCCTGCTGTTTCTTTCCAAGTTTTTTGCTGTTCCATCTCTCCCCTGACACACACACACTTCAACCCAAAACACTACTCCAGAGAGAGCTTCTGGGCAGCTTCACATACTCTTGGTCTTTTAGGTGGGAGAGTATCCATAGTTAAGTGTGAATTCACCCTTCAATTAACCTCTGTCTCAATGAGGCTTTAACTCAACACTACATTATTACAAGCTGGGTGAAATCATGTTCTGTGTGCTGCATGATACACGGAACTGCTGCTATCCTGGCTAAGATGTGGGATTGAACTTGGGATCTCTAAAGTTAAAAGTATTAGCTGCTAAAGCTCTCCAGCTGGGGCTGTAAACAGACTTATATCCTTTGTGGACTGGGCACAGAGAAGGGACCTGTAGCACACATTCCTCTGTGGGTTACGCATTCATTTCTGGGAACCTCAGTATTGTAGGTGTGCTCACACCTGAGCCATAGAAAGAAGGATGATTACCTCCTTGCCCTGTTTTTCATGCTTCTCGGTTGAGTTTTGGGCTACATTTTTTAAGTAGTTGTGTCACCCTACAAACTCATGTCTAACTTGCTGGCCTCTATCACCCCAAGGTCTTAGCAGTACTGTTTCAAATGTTCCATCCCATGGAAAAAGTTTCAGATCATCCACAGATCTGCTAGCTAGCATTTTTCCAAACTGAATAGTGATTCCACCTTTAATGCATATCATGTGGGAGCCAGAGTACACCCGTGGTGCGAGCAGTGTGTCTGAAAGCAATTCCCTCCTGTATAATGCCACTTTGTCTGCTCAAAAATGGAGACTCAATATATGTCCGTGATCAAATTAATATCCAAATTGCATGGAGAATTCTAAAGGCATCATGAAAGTTCTGGCCTTTCCCCAATAGCTCTGCGGGATCGTGTTCGCTTCAATGTGCTTGCATCATGTTGCTCCTCTAACACCTATAGGTGTGTGGCAATTCTCCAAAAAAGGTCATATCTTTGCAGTTTAATGTAGCCACACTACACCCCCCCCCCTACACACACACACACCCACACCCACCCACCAGACAGCATTTGAAACCTTATTTTATGTATGTTTAGACAAGGGCTGATGTGGATCTGTGAAGTGGTACTGTAGGAGAGGTGAATCAATGGTACCCAAAATGAGTCTTTTTTTGCACAGTTCCAGAAACACTGCAACATCACTGACCACAGTTCTTACTGTTTCAGTTAATTTCAACACCTCAGTGTGGTGTTCATTGGTCAAAGCTAAAAGATTTCTCTTGCCTCTTTTTTATTTTAATTTTTTTGCATAGTCAAGTGTTTTTTTTAGAAATGATGAAGCTGTTCAGCATGTGGCAAAAATGGCAGACATGAACACTTTGCAATATACGAACATGAATTCTTTTCACCTCAACAATTAAGAATATGCCATGTATCAAGTGATAGTTTCCTATATTTTTCAATTGAAATTTGCTGACCAGGACAGTCTCCCAGTGAAGGTTGTGCCCCAGTAGCATTAGATTGCACGTCTATACATTGTACTACATTCAGAATTCATGGACATTTATTTTTACTGGCTATGCAACATTTCTCTATTTAGACGTATGAAAGCTTACAGTGTAGCATCCAGTCTGCCGGTAGAAGGTTTTAATTTTTATTCTCTATGCGTGCAGTACTAGCCCTTGAAATAGTCTAAAACCTAGCTTTCAGATTCAGTGACACTTATGCAGAGGTCAGCATTAGTGTTAGATGACAGTAGACAGCTTCATACTATGAATTTGCAAAAGCTACGAGAGAGAGAGAGAGAGAAGCGGTTGACAAAAAGTAGTGAAGATGAACTCCACAAACAAGTCCTTGCCTCTGCACTGTAGAGGGATGAAGAACATGTTACAGCTCTTACCTACCACGTCCTCAACCATACGAGGAACCCATTTGATTCCGAATCACGTTGGGAGGTGCTTGCAACAATCTACTGGACTGCATGTAACATCAGCTGTACAAGAGTCTTGACTGAAAATAGATGTTCGTGAAGAACAAATGGAGAGATTTGCGAGAGGCGCTTGATTCTGATGGTGAGGAGGGGGGCAAGTAGCTTTTTCTGGGCTCAAAACACTTGCTAAGATGGCCAGGAAGATCAAAATTAAGTCTGGCAAGGGTGGGACAATCACAAGAGCAATCAGTCCGGAAATTGTGTTCCTCGGACCCCTGTCCTTAATGAGAGAGACGTTTTAGTGGCAACTGATCTCAGTCACCCAATGGAGCCTGTGCCTATGTCCCTTTTCCATGCTGATGGAATGAGAAAGAACAGACAAGGCTGAATTTGGGCATCAGCTGGAAGTTCAAGCTGAATGAATCCATGAGCGAAGAGCACCCAACAAAGAAACCACAGTGCACATCAGAGATGCCATGGCTGTCTTCAGCCATCATCTGTATGATCAATTTGACCCATTCAATTTGGTTACTGAGTACTTGAGGAATCCTAAAAGGATTCGACAAAGCTAATTCTGTGATCAGTCTCTTTGACAGATATGACAACAGTCATTGGGAAAACTGCAGAAATACAGCTCTGGACAGACTCTGAAGTTAGAGGCAAGAAATATCAGGTGATTGGACACCTCCATGGAAAAAGTTTCTAAACATGGCGTCCAACATGTACTTACTTGTAAAAGTCCCCTGTGAATATACGATTCAAATGCACTAAAGAGGAAGCTGGCATGAGGATGTTTCTGCATGCTGTATGTGCCAATATCGCTTTTGGGCCTCCGTGTCCAAGGTCACCTGATGCGGCTGTTTTGATCTTTGTGGTTTCATAATTTCAAAAAATGGAACACAGATAACATGGACTGAAACAGGCACCTTACCAGCACAACGGACAAGTGTTGCTTCATACATGTGCGTGCAACTGGTGATGCACTCATTCCTGACTTCTGCAACATACTTCCTGCAGGACAGACGGTAACAGGATGAGACTGTCAAAACAAAGGGATCTTGCTGCTTGTGATCCTGCCCAACAAAGGCAGGCTGCAATTTCTGCAGCAAAGAAGCTGGTAGCAGCACAGTCTGACCAGAACATGTGAGGAAGGGAGACCAGCAGAGACCTGAAGTGCTTGCATCTCAACCTAGCCATCAAAACGGACAAGTCACCAGCCAAACTCCCCCATGTGAGGACACTTACCAAAAGCAAGTCAAAAGAGAATCTTTACAAACAAAGATGTGGATGTCTTCACACATTGGTAAACCAGATATTGGGTCACCATTGCAGCTTGGATCGGGATTGTGGATGAACTATTTCCTGGATTCTTAATGGCATCTGAGCTTCTACAAGACCTTATCTGTGCCTGTATCAGTAGGGGTTGCTGCCCTCAGAACTGTGCACATACTGAAGATTGTAGTCACCCACCTGCTCTCAGACCAATACTATGCACAAGAGGACTATGTTGACTAGAAACGTCACTAGTCCTGTTACCTTTCAATGAAACCTGTACCAATTTATTAATTTTGTTTTACCCTTTAGATGATTGTGATGCTTTGAGATCACAAATCTAATTTTGTCTCAATTAGGTCATTAAGCCAACCAACCTTAATAGTTCAAAGGGGTCATTTTAAACTGTTGATAGTGTCATTGTTTGTGCCCATTTCTATGGTGGTAACACCACTTGAGCTATGACATGACACTGTCCTCTTAAAGTAGACAGACACTTTCAAGTTTATATATGAAGTGCATGTGTGTAAAGAAGGTACGTGAAGTTGACCAAATGGTGGTGTCTGCTGTTTGCCTATTGTGGCATGATGTGCTTCTAGAAGGCTTACCACTGCAGCTTCCCTCTTACTGGATTTGGAACATTATGCGTCTTTTAAATCCTTTGTTTAAAAAATAATAATTTGACAGCAGGATTGCAGAATGCCTTGTTAATTCCATTTTTAATGACTAATGCCCGATGGCTTTCTCTTTGGTAGTTCTAGTTTGCTTGCATGAGCAGGGTATACCTTTTTAGCTGGCTACACTTGTTAAGCATGCACATGCCCCTAGGTAAAATGAAGTGCTAACCACGTGAATCGGAAAGGGAAGGAGCTTTGGTTTAATACCAAAAAGTGGAATTTCCTTATTTTTGTACATTTTGTACGTGTAAATTCGGTGGGAAGGTGTCTAAATGACAGAATTGCATTTTATAGAGATGAAGATATTTTAAGCCACTAATTTCTTTTTTTTTTTTTTTTTAAATTCCATATGCCCTTAACACATTTGCTCCCCTCAGTCAGATGAGTCTAGTGTCTTACGGAGTCAGCCTCATGCTTAACTTTATTTCTGTATTTAACAATGCACTGTCATTAGAGCTGGGGAGTGTTTAAATACCAGGACTAAATCGGGAACTCTGATTGAAAAAAACCTTTCCAGTGAGAATAACTGCACCAGTTATATAAAGTAACAACTTCTACTGTATGAAAAGGAATAACTAGCATTAGCTTATAACCTTCATCTTTGGACCATGAACTGTTCTTATCTAAATTACATCTCGCCACCTTGCACAGTACAAGTCTGGCATACTGGGCCCCTCTCCTCTTCTAGCTTTTGGCACTGGGCCCATGGTCACGGGATAGCTGGAATGTCCCTGTGCTCCAGCAATCTCTGTGTAGTATAGCGGCCCTCTGGCTAGTTATGGCCCCAATGGAATTTAGCATAGCCCTGAAGGAAGATAGAAGTATGGCAGTGGTATATTCTCTCTACTAGTACCACAAGTGCCTTAGTCTTCGGCACTTCCGGAAAAATTACTAGATCCAAAAAACCTCTAATTTTTAAAGGCAGGGCAAGAATCATGTCATTCCTTAATTGTGCAAACAATGTCTTTTTAAAGCAAGTATCAGAGGGGTAGCCGTGTTAGTCTGAATCTGTAAAAAGCAACAGAGGGTCCTGTGGCATCTTTGAGACTAACAGAAGTATTGGGAGCATAAGCTTTCGTGGGTAAGAACCTCACTTCTTC
>NC_048302.1:7298077-7343564 GCF_013100865.1 Trachemys scripta elegans
AGCTAGGAAATCCATAATAAAATGGTGTCAAATGCTCTATACAGCAACCAACCACTTTATAAACAAGCTACATCCTGTCCCATGCCATCTGACATACTCATACGCCAACCTCCCCCAAAAAGCCTCAGCTCTGCTCCCTTAGTAACACCAGCCTATGACCTTCATTTATTTGTTCCGTCCTTCGTTAGATCCTTGCTTTAAAAAGCAACAGAGGGTCCTGTGGCATCTTTGAGACTAACAGAAGTATTGGGAGCATAAGCTTTCGTGGGTAAGAACCTCACTTCTTCTGATGCAAGTAATGGAAATCTGGAGATTTCCATTACTTGCATCTGAAGAAATCTCCAGATTTCCATTACTTGCATCAGAAGAAGTGAGGTTCTTACCCACGAAAGCTTATGCTCCCAATACTTCTGTTAGTCTCAAAGATGCCACAGGACCCTCTGTTGCTTTTTAAAGCAAGGATCTAACGAAGGACGGAACAAATAAATGAAGGTCATAGGCTGGTGTTACTAAGGGAGCAGAGCTGAGGCTTTTTGGGGGAGGTTGGCGTATGAGTATGTCAGATGGCATGGGACAGGATGTAGCTTGTTTATAAAGTGGTTGGTTGCTGTATAGAGCATTTGACACCATTTTATTATGGATTTCCTAGCTTATTAATTGGGTTGCTCGGGGCTGTATTTGAGAAACCAAACTGCAGTTGTTCGTGTTTTTTTTTTTTTTTTTTTTTTTTAAATATTAAAGATCTCTTCCAGATACACCTCTACCTTGATATAACGCTGTCCTCGGGAGCCAAAAAATCTTACTGCGTTATAGGTGAAACCGCATTATATCGAACTTGCTTTGATCCACCGGAGAGCGCAGCCCTTCCCCCCACACACACCGGAATGCTGCTTTACCGTGTTATATCCAAATTCGTGTTACATCGGATCGTGTTATATCAGGGTAGAGGTGTACACAGTAATAGCCATTTTCTTCAAGTTACATGGTCACTTGCATTAGCTTCAGTCTTGGCCCCCTAAAGAGAAATGTTACCATCTGCATAATGAAAGATCAGTTTCCGAAGGGGTGATAAGGGCATAATCTGACCATGTTGGGTTATTAAACTAAAAGAGCTACGGATATTCGGTCAGTTGGATTCCCCTATTCAGTTTGAAACTTGGACAGCTGAGCTTCTACATTGGCATCTGTGAATACACATGGGGAGCTAATAAACAGAAATGGCAAATGCAGAGGGATTACAGGCATTCAAGCAATATCCCCCAAATGGGATAACAGCTAAGAAAAAAATTGTAGTAATATCTTTTTCCATCCTCGGTGATATCTCCTAAGAGATTAGAAATTCTGCTTCAGCTCACACATCTTTCCTCTTTGGAGGCCTGCTGTGAGCTGTTTGCCAATGGTTTGAACTCTAAGGGAAGGCCCCTGCACCATCATAGGGGGGAAAATTGTTTACCCCTCTGTTTAGTCTAATGACTCAGGACTGAGTTGACCTGGCTGTTCCAGCAGGTGAAACAAACTTTTCTGATATCTGGCTGTTTTGTCACAGACCAGCAGGATTCACTGTGCCGTGTCCCAGGGCTCCTTCCAGATTCCTCCAGGAGATGGTTTCTCTAGTCTGAACTATGTGCAAAATGACCTCCTTGCTTTCCGGGGGAGGTTTTTAGAAGTGCCCAAGGAATTTAGGAGCACAAGCCCCATTGGCCCATGGGCCCCACCATAAAAATATTGATGGAGATGGGAGTTGTGTAAGGGGTTAGTGCAGGACTAACACTACAACTAGTTACTTTATCTTCTTTCTTTCTTTTCTTTTTCTTTCTCAGGCTGCAGTCCAAGTAGCCATTCTTACTTGGGAAAGAGTTTAAACATGTACTTGACTTTAAGCACATGCTTAGGCCCAGTTCCTCAAAGGTATTTGGCTCCTCATTTGCATTGAAATCCATGCAAGCTAGGAGCCAAAAATACCTTTTTGAGTATCTGGGCCTCAGGGCTTTTCTGAACATGGACAGACCTAAACACATGCTGAAGTGCTTTCCTGAATCAGAGCTTTCGATGATAAACATACCTTCCTGGAGAAGCATTTTAAGTTCTTGTGGTTCTATCACCCCAAATGTAACAGCTTTTTAATATTTTGACACAGTGTGGCGATATCTAGTAGGACTGACATTGGAGTAGGACCTAGATGCATCTAGCACAATGGGACTAGTGCTGTAGAAACACAACAAAAAGACGCTCCTGTCCTGAAATCTGTCCTGCTGATTTATTTTTTTGCATGCTTTCCCACAAAGTTGCTGTGGATAATAGCATTTTAGAGGTTGCCTCTCCAGCCTCTGCTTTAATAGAAGAATGCGTTCCATTTTCATTGTCACGGCTTCATGTTGCGCTGCTGCCTACTTTCTCCAGTGGGGAGAAGAATGGGCTATGGGTAAGGCTATAACTTAGTCATGGAGGGCGTGGAAGTAACAAAAGTCACAGAATCTGTGACTTCCAGCGACCTCTGTGACTTCAGCTTCTGGTGGTCAGGAGCTGCGTGGTCCTCTCCACCCACAGGGCCAGGGAGCTGCGGGGTACCCACGCCACCTCTGGTGGCCCCCGCAGCTCCTGTCCGCCATGGGCAGTGGGAGAACCCCTGAGCTCCCATCCGCCACGGCCGGCAGGGGACCCTGGAGCTGCCAGTGGCAGGGGAACCCCCAAGCTCCCGGCTGCCACAGGCAGCGGGGGACCCCCAGAACTGCAAGTGGCAGCGGTATCCAACAGCTCCCAGTTGCTGCAGGCAGCTCCTAGCCCTTGCGCAGCTGCGCCGCTTCAGGCGGTGTGAGGACCTGCAGATCCCCATTTTGTTCCAGATATTTTTAGTAAAGGTCACGGACAGGGCACGGCTTCCATGAATTTTTCTTTCTTGCCCCGTGACCTGTCCGTGACTTTTACTAAAAATATCCGTGACACAATCTTAGCCTTAGCTCTGGGATCGGTATCTCGAATTTGCCTGGCATGTGAGAGGCTTGAACACCCTCTGTCCCCAGATTGGGTGTGCTGGGTGATCCACCCCCTCGTCTGGGCTTGGCTGGGGAGCTCCTCTAATTGGTGATGGGGACTCGAGGGGAAAACCCCATGTCTGGCAGTCTGCTGTATGGTTCCCCTCTCTTCCAGCAAATAGAAATAACCTTCCTAATCAGAACGGGGCAGACGCTGGATGAAGAAAAGGATTTTTTGCAATCTGTGAATTTTCAAAACACTTCTCAGAGCTGCTCTGATTCTCCAATTCATTCGCTTTGCTCGCTAACCTCTCCCCTCTGTGGCTCTGCACGCTGCCGACCACCTGGAAAGATTCAGCCACCAAAATGGAATGGTCTACTCTACTGCAATATACTTAGTGACCTCACTCTTTTCTCCTTCTGTTTCCCGGTGCTTTGCAGAACCTGCTGTTCTGCTTGCTCCAAGTATGAATCTGTTCTGGTGCCTGGGTTGGAATATCAGGGTTGGAAGGGACCTCAGGAGATCATCTAGTCCCACCCCCTGCTCAAAGCAGGACAAATCCCCAACTAAATCATCCCAGCCAGGGCTTTGTCAAGCCGGGCCTTAAAAACCTCTAAGAAAGGAGACTCCACCACCTCCCTACGTGGTTGGTTCAAATCCGGGTCACATCAGCAGCGAGGAAAGTCACTGCTTTCTGATGGCTTCTCGGGGGCGTACGTGAAATGAGTTTGAGGTCATTGCAAGCCCTGGAAGGTGTGTCCTCACAGGTGTCGGTGACTGCACAAGGCAATTGAAAATCAGGCCCCCTTGTTTCAATTAACTGTGAAGCGTGGTTCTACTCTGACAAATGCCTTTGCACAAATGGCTGCTTCTTACCCAACAGAGCTAATCCCTTCTAGATGCTCACTTGAGTGCCAAAAACACGACTTGCTGCCCTTGGCTCCCACTAGCTGAGTTTGCTCTGCAATGCTGGGAATAAGCCAAAGTCCTATTCTTGTGCTTTGTGAGGGGGGTGGGGTGTAGAAACCTCCCACTGGCCAAGGAAGGGCTAATAAGCTGCTCCGAACACAATCAGCCCCACCCTGCTACACCTGCAAGAGCTGTCAGGCTTGGTGGGGGTAGTTGAAAGAGTTAGCTCAATTGGGAGGGAGAGCGCGAGCTTCCCGAAGGATGGGCTGGCTGGGACCCGGCTCCCACCAGAGAGCTAAAGCCTCAAATCCCCTGGAGTGAAGGTGGGCCTGGTATGGGGCTGTTCTCTCTAGTCTTCCACACGGGACCTGCTTATGGTCTGAATGGGACTGCCATACAGGCCATAGCCTCCCCTGAAGGAGGCCGACTTCCAGGGATGACCCTCTGTTGGCTTGCCCCACTACTGGAGTGCAAGCAGTGCTTGTTCGTGAGCCTGGAAGTGATGTGGTCACATGCTTCATCAATGAGATGGGCTACTAGCTTCCAATGAGCTACCCCTGGACAACCCCATGAGGACAATAGCATTGCTCAGGTGTGTGACTGAGGGCTTAAATCGGCATACCTGAAACTTCATTACTGGTGATGGGGCATGAAGAAAAGAATTGAGCTTGCCTGGAACTTGAGAGGCAATGCGCTCCGGTGGAGCGGCCACTGTACTAGGGTTCTGGAGAGAGATGTTTTATTCCCAATTCAGCCTGTGGCAAGTCACTTCACTTCTGTTTTCCCCTCCCACACTCTGTCTGCCTTGTCTGTTTAGCTCCTCAGGGCAGGGATCTCTCCTGCCTTTGTTCAGCACAAGCACAATGGGGCCCTGATCTCAGGTGGTGCTTTTTAGGTGTTACTGTCATGTAGGGTAACCAGATGTCCTGATTTTATAGGGACAGTCCCGATTTTTGGGTCTTTTTCTTATATAGGCTCCTATTACCCCCCCAACACACACACACCCTGTCCCGATTTTTCACACTTGCTGTCTGGTCACCCTACTGTCATGTGAATAATCTCTCAGAATCTTGTCTGTAAGGTGAGCAGGCTTGAGATTGAGTCACCCAGACAGTAGCTCCGGCAATGCCACTCTTCCAGAAGAGGAGAGTGCCCTTTGAGTCTTACCCTAGATTTGAAATCGGGGAGGGGTTAATCCTCCAGTTGACACCTCAGGCTTTGTTACAGATATAGTTTAGTCTCATTTTTTGCCTTTAAGCTTTTTCATCTTTATTATTATTAGTGTCAAATACTTGAGCTGCTCCCATCAACTGCAAGTGCAAATGAAATTGGCCCTTAGCTGACAGACTTTCTAGCCTAGATTCTCCTAACCTTCTGCTTTTCTCTTCACTGGCCTTCCAAGGAGCTTAGCTCAGATAATGTCCCAACACCTATAATTCCCTCTCTGGGTCCTCTTTTTTCCTCTTCAGAATTCTGTTGGCTGAAATGTTAACTTTCTTCTCTCTTCTAATCAGCTTCCTTTTCGGGTTAGGGTGGGGTTATGCGATATTAAGATTCAACGGAGTAACAGTTGGGTTGATGGATATATTGGTCATCCAATGAGAAGCAAGAACATGCCTGACACATCACAGCCCTGTTACCCCCTCCCTCATGCACAAATTCAGACCTTTATGGTACAGCAATTGCATACATGGAAAAATAGTTCTCACAGGAGAGTTGTGTGACGGGATGCCAAGGGAAGTGGCCAAGGTAATAATAAACGGGATGGGAAGCATCCACAGGGCAGTCTCTCCATTAAGCTGTGATCCACCCTCAGTATTAACAGGGCCCCCATATAACAAACACCCAAGTTACCCACGGAAGCACTACTGCCTCAGAACAAACGCATTTAGTGGTCAGAAAATAGCATTTTTGAAAATTTTCAGAAGAAACAATGCTTTGATTTTCCAAAAGCTGAAATGTTTTCAGCCCTTTACCAGTTTTTGTTGAAAAGCCAGAAAATTTAGCTATCCATGAAACTTTATTTCAGAATAAAGGCTACATTTTGACCGATATATTGCTTTCGTGAGGGCATAGCACTCTTTCTAGTAGTGACTGGAAGCTGTCTTTCCTAAACTAACCTTTTCAGGGGGCTCGCATCTATCAGGAGTGAGAGAACTGCTCTTCTGTATTTGTGACCTACCGACTAGTCTATTAAACTCCGAATTCTTTCACCTGCCGTGTCTTCATTTCAATAATATTCCTTCTTTCAGTAGCTCCCTTGTTCCAAGTTTGGATTGAATTGACCACTCCCAGTGTGTGCTGTGCATTCTGCCTTCGGCTTAATGCATTCTTAGAATAGAAGCATTGATACAGCCACTACACATCTAAACTACATTTTTATCTAAACACACCCTATCGCACTGATCTAGGGGCACAGATTCTGTAACAAATGTTGATTTCGGCTGCTTCAGCAATACCTTTCTCCTGAATAATATCCAGAGTTTGTTTCTGTATTATCTTAATAAACAATTAAATGCAAGCATAAAAAAACCTAAGGATAGTAATGCCCTCTTTTCATGGGAACACTCGTCTGTGGACTATGATGAATAGAAGACAAAGCTAACTTCTGATATATGAATCTTTATGCTGGAGGAAAACATATAGGTTCTATCGGCCCTTCCACTCCTTGCCAATATTCAGAGCAGCTATTTTCTCCTTCAAATGACAATTTTCATTTCAAGCGGGCTAAGAGAGGTCCTCTAGCTAATTCATGTGGTGATGAGATGGGGGCAGTGGTATGAAACCGGGAAATCAGGTGGCTATGCAGCAAATAAGGCAACACAAAATACTTGAAGTGCCATTGGTGACAGCATCTGCAAGTGCAGATTAAGGTGTTCCTGTTCGAAGACAGGCATGTGCTTGAGGCACACAATTAGCCTCTTGACACTCGCGTGGTGCATGCACTCCGGATCACCTGATCATTTTTTCCAATCTTTGATTAAGTGCTGCCGAAATGCTAAGATTCTGTGTCGGCATGCTTGATAGTCGGCTTCTAATTATAAATGACGCTCCTTCTATGGAGGTGTGGAGCTGATGCTGTTGAAAGTCACACACAAAGGGCCTGATTTCTTGTCTCCAAGCTGTGCAATTGAGTGGCTTTCAGCTTAGTGACAATTTAAACTATGTTATCCTTTGTGAGTAATACTACTTATGCCATGCTAGCCCAGGAAACAGTATCCCGCCAATGCTTGACATGCATTTTCTTCCAACTCTTGCACTACTTTTATGTAATTTTTAACTATCTCACCAGGGACACGATTACGGCGCGTGGAATATTTGGTTCAGGCGAAGCTCTGAAGTTTGAATTATAGACTAATAAAGTGAGGTTTATAATTCATGTTGACAGGGAGGGGGTAATTGAGGAATATTTTCTCCTGAATGCCTCATCGTTCTGGTTCTCACAATCCTCTAAATGCTACATTAAAATGAACATTTCAAGTCAGCCAATAAGCTACAGCAGTATAATAACTGGCTTAAAATCCCGCAACTCTGCATGGGAGCGGCTGTGGAGCTCCATTCAGGGACTGGGTGGGGAGAAGGGTCAGAATTCCCACCTCCGCCTGGGAGATGCACCACCACCAGACTCGAGGGAGAACTTTTGCTACTGGTCTGCGGTAGCCGATCCACTGACTGTTTCCCAGATCCATCTTTCTTCGGATCAAGAGAAAGTGTAGGTTGTCTACTTAGCAGGGAAGGAGAGCTAATAAGTGATGACATCAAGGGTACGTCTATACTTACCTCTGGGTCCGGCGGTAAGCAATCTATCTTCTGGGATCGATTTATCGTGTCTTGTCTAGATGCGATAAATCGATCCCGGATCGATCTCGGAAGTGCTCGCCGTCGACGCCGGTACTCTTGCTCCGCGAGAGGAGTACGCGGAGTCGACGGGGGAGCCTGCCTGCCACGTGTGGACCCATGGTAAGTTTGAACTAAGATACTTCGACTTCAGCTACTTTATTCACGTAGCTGAAGTTGCGTATCTTAGTTCGAAGTGGGGGGTTAGTGTGGACCAGCCCAAAGAAGACAGAGGAGTTTTAATGCTTATTTTGCTTCGGTCTTCACCTAAAAGGTTAATGGTGACAAGCGACTCAACATAATTATAAGCGGGAAAGAACACCTTCCAAAACAGGGAAAACAGGTTAAAGAATATTGAAATAGGGCTGGATGTATCCAAGTCATCAGGACCTGAGGAAATTCATCATAAGGTACTTTGCCAAAGCAATTACTTTGAGAATTCATGAGGACTGGTGAGGATCAGAGAAGGGAAAACATTGTTTCCCCATTTTAAAAGACAAGTTGCAAGAGGACCTGGGGAAATATAGACCAATCAGCCTAAGTTTAATAACTTGTTCTAGTATCTTTCTAGGTATCAAAAATCAATTTTGTAAGCGCCTAGAGGATAATAAGATTATAACCAATAGCCAGCATAGATTTGTCAAGGCCAAATTATGTGAAACCATCCTAATTTCTCTCTGACAGGGTTACTGGCCTAATGGATAGGGGAAAACAATAGACCTCTTTTTAAGTAAGGTTTTTGACAGACCCATATGACATTGTCACAAACAAACCAGGGAAATGCAGTCTAGATGAAACACTATAAGGTGAGTGCACACTTGGCTGCAAGACCATACTCGGAGTAGTTACCAATCGTTCCCTCCCAGTTTGGCAGTGTGTATCCAGTAGGGCCCCACGGTGGTCAGTCCTGGTCCAGTACTAGTCAATACTTTACTAATAACTTTGGGTAATGGAGCAAACCTCTCCAACGCATCATCAGTGATCTACAACCCATCCTGGACAATGATCCCTCACTTTCACAGACCTTGGGAGGCAGGCCAGTCCTCGCCCACAGACAACCTGCCAACCTTAAGCATATTCTCACCAGCAACCACGGACCGTACCATAACAACTCTAACTCAGGAACCAACCCATGCAACAAACCTCGATGCCAACTCTGCCCACATATCTACACTAGCAACACCATCACTGGACCTAACCAGATCAGCTACAACATCACCGGCTCATTCACCTGCACGTCCACCAATGTTTCATATGCCAGCAATGCCCCTCTGCTATGTACATTGGCCAAACTGGACAGTCACTACGCAAGAGGATAAATGGACACAAGTCAGATATCAGGAATGGCAATATACAAAAACCTGTAGGAGAACACTTCAACCTCCCTGGTCACACAATAGCAGATGTTAAGGTAGCCATCTTACAGCAAAAAAACTTCAGGACCAGACTTCAAAGAGAAACTGCTGAGCTCCAGTTCATTTGCAAATTTGACACCATCAGATCAGGATTAAACAAAGACTGTGAATGGCTATCCAACTACAGAAACAGTTTCTCCTCCCTTGGTGTTCACACCTCAACTGCTAGCAGAGCACCTCACCCTCCCTGATTGAACTAACCTCGTTAACTCCACACTGATATATACCTGCCTCTGGAGATTTCCATTACTTGCATCTGAAGAAGTGAGGTTCTTACCCACGAAAGCTTATGCTCCCAGTACTTCTGTTAGTCTCAAAGGTGCCACAGGACCCTCTGTTGCTTTTTACAGATTCAGACTAACACGGCTACCCCTCTGATATTTGGGTAATGGAGCAGAAAGTCTGCTTATAAAACTTTTGTGGGTGATGATGCCAAACCAGGAGGGGTTGTAAGCACTTTGGAGGACAAGATTAGAATTCAAAACTTCCTTGACAAATTAGAGAATTGGCCTGAATTCATCAGGATGAAATTCAAGATGGAGAAGTGCAAAGTACTTCACTTGAGAAGGAAAAATCAAATGCACAACTACAAAATGGGGAGTAACTGGCTAGGGGGTGGAACTTTCTAGCTATAAGTGTAGTTAAGCTCTGGAACTGACTTTCAAGGGAGGTTGTGTAAGGTTAAGAACAAGTTGGACAAATACCTCTCAGGGATGGTCCAGGTTTAATTAGTTCTGCATCAGTACCGGGGGCTGGGTTGGATGACTTCTTGACGTCCCTTCCAGGCCAACCTTTCTATATCTTCCCACTATTGGGAATTGTCAGTATGGGTCATTCTGAACAAATGTTTGGACAAATTAAGATGACATTGACCTGGTTGGCTTCAGCTTTGACATGTGTAGTGTTGCATTAAATAAGCTTGCTTGTTGCTGACACTTTTATAAGACAATGGGTAGGTTTTGACCACAGGATGAGCTTAAATTGGAGGACAACATATCCACAATGTGTTGCTAAGGGGAAAGTAGGGACTTTCTTTTTTCTCTAATATGTGGTAAAGAATAAAAGTGATCTGGTCAAGAATGCACGATCAGTGTGTTGTCAGTAATAAACCAATTAGAAAAGAGAATTTTTGCTGTCCAAGTTATTTTCATATTATGTAAACCGAAGCCCACACATGCCTTTTATAGGAATTGCACAAGATGCATAATATTCAGGAAACTTAATGGTGATTGGAAGACTACTAGTAAATTGGATGTGTATATATGTCTTAATGTGAGGGGATAGAGCTTCACGGGAGAAATTGAACATGATCCACCTATGAACAGTAACTGGCCACTTTCTTTTTCTGTACATCTGTTTCCTTCTTTAATAGCTGTAATGGCAATGCATGCTTTTGGTGCCAATAATGTTTTCAATTAATAAACACGAGTGTCTCAGACCCGAATATGTGGCTTTCTTAAGGGGACAGAGTGTTTCCAAGGGACAGAGCGGCTGGAGGCAATACTTCATGGGGCACAGGGAGTGAAAACCCCCTTGCAGCCTGGTATTTGGTGTTTTAATTATTTAAGATACAGTACCATATCTATATGACTTGGATTCCCTTTTCTCTTGTCAGCCTGGGTACTGTAGTTGCACTGGTTGATCTCCTCCAAGAGACAGATCAGAGCATCTGTATTGGTATTGTTAAACTATTGGCTGTCTTAAATGCTGTGGGGAGGGATGGAGCTGCTGTCAGGTGGCTTTGTTACTATCTGAGTTTCCTGACAGCAGTGTTGCGAAATGACTCCACTTCCCCCATGGTGCTCCACTGTGGACTTCTATCCCATTCTCCCTCTTGGCTGGGGTGGGGCACTGGGGAAGCATGGCTTGTGGTGTCTTCCCTAAACAGATGATTCACACCTTGATCCTCCGGTCTCTTCTGATTCAGATGTTGTCTTTTTCCATGGGCCGGCTGAGATTAGGGAATGGAGTGTGCTGGCTCAAACCAGATTAAGCCTTGTAGGACAGGGGTCTCAAACACAGGGCCCCCCAGAGTTATTTCCTGAGGGCTGCCAAACTCCCCTCCCTCCACTCCCTCTCCCCCCAGTGTGCCACGTCCCCACTTCTCTGCCCACCTCCCGGCGCTTTGCGCTTTCCAGGAGGGAGGGGGAAGGAGTGGGGAGCCGCACGCTCAGGGGAGGAGACAGAGAAGAGGCGGGGCAGGGAGGGGGCAGAGCTGGGGTGGGGACTTTGGGGAAGGGTTTGGAATGGGGGCAGGGAAGGAGTGGGAAGAGGTGGGACAGGGGCGGGGCATCATGGAAGGGGTGGAGTGAGGGTGGGGCCGGGAGTGGGACACGGTCTTTTGTACCTTTATATGAAAAGGTGTCAGTGAGTGTCCCTCGGCCAATGTACTAGGCCTCATGTGGCCCTCATGATGATTCAAGTTTGAGATCCCTGTTACAGGACAACACGCTTCTACATCAAAAAAAAAAATTTTTTTTTTTTTTCTGACAAACTAGTCAAAAGCTGCTGATAGGATGTGGGGTTTTCCAAGGAGATGTGGAGAAGAAGGGAAATAAGGATAAAAGTTTCCTTTATATCCTCTTTAGAGTCATCTTCCACATATCCTCCACATATTGAACGCTTTAGGATGCCTAAGAGAGAGGCTCATTACCTCAGTTCAGTCTGTCATGTCTCCTCCATTCTTCTACTATAATAGTCTCAGCACCATTAGACTGTGGAAAGATAAAGAAATATGTTTGGGATGGGGAGGGAGAGAACCGGTTCTTTCTTGATCTTACACAGGCCTGAAGGAAATATTGGCTCTCCAGAGTGGTTTTGTTTTGCTGGATTTCTATACAGTAAGTATCTTCCACAGAGTTGCAGATAGAAGGGAAATTGACATATGAATAGAATATTCCTATACTCTCAGAGGAATGAAAAACTTTCCGAGATCTATTTAAATAAATAGCTTCCATTCACTTCAGAGGGCTTTGAATGCAGACCAATACTTTTCGAACTCCTTGTTACCAAACTTTTTGACTGAAAGCAGGAATTGACTTTTTTTTTTTTCCCAAATGCAAATCTCTTATGCCATATAGTATTAAAATTAACAGTAAAGCCAACTTTCTTGATGAGTATATTTAGGTACCTCAGTACTTTAGATTGACTTTCAGCTGTAGCTACTTGTGGTATTTTTTGTTTGTTTGTTTGTTTTGGTCTCTTGCCCTTAGAGATGAATGAAATGAGGCTACTTAAACAAACCATTTCATTATTTGGTGATATTCAGTCTTGGACTTCAATAAAAAAAATGTACAGAAATCTTACTGAGAAGCATGAAAAATGTGTTTTATTTGGCAGTGTTCGTAGGGTTTTATATCTTGAATTGACTATTCAAGATATTGATCATGAAAATCAGAAATGGGATATTAGAATAAATGGGAAGACTAATCCAACACAACTCTTTCAATGGAAAATGCTGCCTTGTTTTATGAACATAAATGCAACTTTGCTCCTGCAAAGGCTTATGCATGTGCTTAACTATGCACCTGTGAGTATCTCATTGAAGAAAATGGAACTAAGTATATGTGTAAAGTAGGCATGTTTTTAGCTTTGTAGGATCTAGGCCCAAGTGATTACCTGCAATAAATAAGGACCCAATTCTGTAAACCCTTCCCTCCCCCGCATTTAGGTGCTGAGCGCCATAGCTCTGGTCCAGCAAAGTGCTAGCATGTGAGTTGTCCCACTCACTTTAATATTAATCACACTACTGTGAATTTCCTTAATGTAGATAGGGCCTCGATTTGTTGTCCAACAGCTGAAAACACTCCTCATCAAGGCAAATCCCAAGGGATGTAACCTTCGAGTATTGAGCACCACCCGGATTGCTCTCTTGCTAGATCCTTGGACCTTATTACGACACTGAAGCTTTTGGTGAGCAGGTGATCACCTCGGCATTCCTTCCTTGAGAAACATGCTTTGTCATTCATTGGTCTTACATCCTCATGTCCATACTAAGAAAGCGTCCATAACCAAACCACTGGTGAGGAAGGCAATTGGTAGGTTCAGCTACAAATTTTCTCAATCTCATCTTGTTTTGCCACTTAGTCTTTTTCCCCAGCTGCTCTGCATTGAGAATCAAATGTCAATAATCACTCTTTGGTCTTCCCCAGGGCCCATGACTCGCTGCTGTACAATAAAGCTGGAAACACTAATCGAGAAATGTTACCCTCTTCTGGATGTTTGGGTCCACTTGACGATCTCCTTCCATCCCTCCAAATGCTGCTGGAGGAAAAGTTACAACTTTAGGTATAGCTGATCTAAAATTCTCACTTCCCACCCCCTTTCAGTATCACCTGCCTAGTAATGTTAATGGCTGGCTGCTATCGGTAACAGTAACTGGTTTGTTGCTGGGACTCTAGGATGTCAGGCATTAGACTTTTTTTTTTTTTTTTTTTTTTTTGCCTGAAAGCCCTAAAAAAGGTGAACAAATGTACCATTCAATAGATGTGTATAAGGAGATCAAATCTCCCTCTGGTGTCAGACAGTGCTGCTAATTGCCAATTACAACATGCTATCAGTATCCCATTGCTTTTGGTTCATGCATTTAAATATTCCACAATTTTTGAAGTAGCATAGGTAGGTAGGGGTGTGTGTGTGTGTAATCTCTCTCTCGCGCTATATATCTATATCTATATATCGATATATATATCTATATAATGAAGTGCCTGTTTGGATTGAAGGACTTTCCATAACTTTAACACTTCATCTGTTTTGGATCACTTAATGCATGACTTGTGCTCTCAGAGCTGACCCGCTCTTTGCTTCAGCTTCTGTCTAAAAGGACTAGAACATCTCTGCTTCGATACAGTAAGAACCAAGCATGTTACATAAAATCTCCTTTGAATTATAACCAAAAGGTAAAGTGGTTTATTTCCTGGAGAATGGCATAAATTTCCCATTACTCTCCCGAATCTAGTCTTAGACTTATTTGTATAGACTGTACAAATTACATTGAGAATTCAGTATTTTTTGACTCTGCTGTGAAGGCAAACTTGGTGTAAAGATTCCTCCTCTTCCCTCTGATCCTATTGAAGTCAACGGGGATCTTTTCATTGACTTCAATGGGCTTTCGATAAAGCCTGCCCCAATCTCATATTTTCCATGTATTGATTGCATTGTCATATCCCATCATGGAAACTGCTGTGGTTTTTTGGTATTGTGGTAAAAAAATTCAGTAAATCTTACTTAATTGTGATAGTCTACATTGGGAAATCCACTCATTCAGGAAACTTCTCATGGAACCGGTTTAAGACCAATACTCTGAATAGCTGCTGATAAATAGGGATGACAGTTGTGCTTAGAAAGTTGGGGAAACTTTCTGGTGACTTGGTGCCCACATTTTCTCTCGTGTCTCAATCTTCTCTGGGTTCTGTTTGCTTTAAGCTGTTCGCCTTGTCTACATTGGGGATGTGCCCTGGGTTAGCCATCCTTTAGCTGCCCCACTGTAAACCCTTAGTATGGAGAGACAAAGCAGGTATTTGAACTTGTAAGACCTAGGTCTTATCTTTAGCTCTCAAAGTGCTTTGCAAAATGAGGTCAATATTACTATCCCCGTTCTACAGATGGGGAACTGAGGCACAGAAGCAAATGATTGGTCCGAGGTCACCCAGCAGCAATGCTGGGACTAGAATGCAGGTTTTCTGAGTCCTAGTGCAATGCCCTATCCACTAGGCCGTACTACTGATTCCCCACTGCCTCTCACCTCTACACAAGCTCTGTGTAAGTGCAAAAGCTTCTCTTTCCAACAGAAGTTGGACCAATAAAAGATGTTCCCTCACCCACCTGATCTGGCTAATAGCTAGGGACCAACATGGCTACAACACTGCATATGATTACCTAAGTGTTTCCATATGCATTCAAAACACGAGTCAAACATGTTCTGTCCAACACACAAGGGGAAATTTTACTTTGTTTCTGTCATGTGAGCTGGTTGAAAAATATTTTTTCCTCATGAAGAACAAAGGAAACACTTGTTTGTTTGGTCAACATTTTCACTGAATTTGTCAAGTTTTTTTGCTCTGTAACGTCTCCCTTCCCCTGCCCCCCAAAAATCTACAAAAACAAACTTCCTTGGGAAAACTTCCATTTGGTCCCCAAGCCACTTTTTTTCTATCAAAGTTCAGTGGAAAACTTCTTAAACGGCTTTATTAAGCTTGGGAGAAACATTTTCCCCTAAGCACCCGTTCTCAGTCAGTCTAAAGAGTAGAGCAGTAGTGTTACAACAGAATCTAGATACCAACAAGAAATGAAGACCATCACCTACGTTTCACATGAAGTAGAACCTCTCCTGGGCATTGACTAAATATAAGGGGCCAAATTTTCAGAAAGGTGAAGTACTTAACATCTCCAAGGCAGGCTGAGCATGGCTGAAAATGTGGGCACATCATTTAAGTGCCGACATGAGAACTGGTTTCAGAGCAGTAGCCGTGTTAGTCTGTACCAGCAAAAAGAACAGGAGTACTTGTGGCACCTTAGAGACTAACAAATTGATTTGAGCATAAGCTTTCGTGGGCTAAAGCCACTTCATCAGATGCTTTAACCCACGAAAGCTTATGCCCAAATACATTTGTTAGTCTCTAAGGTGCCACAAATACTCCTCGTTCTTTTTACATGAGAACTGGCACTTCTGAAAATCTGTCCCTAGTCATGGGTCCTGCGCACCCTTGAAAATCTGGCCTCATGTTTTTGTTTTGTCCGAGTGAGCAGCAGCATCGTATCATCCCCTTCTGCCTGTTTGTTCTTTGTCTACACACAATGATAGTGATCTGGTTTCCATCCCATGTGCTGAGGTGAAAGCACCTACTAGCTGTAAAAGCAACCTTGTCAAATTCACTGATCTGAATCTCTTGACACAAGTTCATAGCACCACTCCCCATCCTGCTTTACAGCGCCAGTGTTGATCTGAATTCCTAGCTGTCACAGACGTTCCAGATTTCTATCAATGCAAAGAGTTTTACTATATGAAATATTGCTGGATTGTTATTTTGCCATAAGATGTTTTGACACCTGCACCTACCTTATATTCTCAGCTCCAGGCTAAATTACTACCATTCCTTGTGAATACGTCATTTGTAGACCTCTGTTTAAAGTCTCCAGTTAATTCAAAATGCAGCTACCTGACTTTATTAATACCCATTGTAAATGCCCCACTTACGTTAGTCCAAGACTGAGTAACATTCGCTTTTGGGATGCATTTGTACTAACTTTTTGGAAATTGAATAGAATCAATCAAAAGTAGGTTTTTAAAAAAAAAAAAAAAAATACTTTTGTTGGTGAACAGCATCCCTCTCATGGAATTCAGGTTTGACATGTTTTGTTGAACTGGAATTTAATGCAGCCCAAGACTCTGGAGAACTCTCCCTCTTGATCATAGATGCATCATCCTCTTCAGTATTTATTTAAATCAGTACTATTAGGAGCAGAAGTTGGGCCCCAGATTTATTAATCTAAATTGTTAGTAGCATACAGAAGCATGTTCCTCCCTCCCCCCCCCCCCCGCCCATATACAGGGTTGTGATTGTGCATCATGGGAGATGTAGTCCAGTGGGAGGATGGCAGTACAAGGACCCAAACTACAACTCCCATGAGGCACTTCAGCAGCTCATGCAGACAGATTAATAGCCCAAGCCAAAATGAAATCTGTTTCAATTTTCCCCAATGTAAAATTCACCAAAACTGATCTTTCCCCCAAAAAGTTCAATAAAGCATCTTTTTCCAAAGGAAACTGTTTTGTTCCAATTTCTTCAGCCTGCCCTATTGTTCAATGATTTTTTTTTTACAGCTGTTCCTTGCTGTAGCTGTATTTCAGTTTGTTTTCATAAAGCATCTTTGCAGAGTTTACTAGGAAGGGCACTTCATAAATTCCTCAGGCTACAGTATGTTGTGGAGCAGTTTCTATGGTGATTTTTTTTTTCAACTGCAGTCCAGAAAATATTCCTAACAACTAGGTAAACAGGAACTTAAAAATCAAAAGAGTTTAGCACAAAATGGATGTTAAGGGTTATCCCATTGGGGGTTTGTTAGCAGCATCCCCACTGGACCCTCCCATGGTTTGGGACTTGTGGTGCAGTAATTGCATAGGTTTGCACGTGGAAGGGGTCACCCATTATGTGGCGGTGTCATTTTACCTGGCAGATTTTCAGCCACAACCCTTCCCCCACACACAGAACAAAAACCTGATCTCTGCAAAGATCAGCAATTGTGTGAACAAAGCACAGTTTAGCTCACTCTTTCTGAAAGGCAGGTGTATTGCCCCAGACTCCAATCTTCCTAGTATTGAGATTCCCATAGAAATCGCCATGCCTGGAAAGGGCTTTAAATGGAAGTGACAACCCATCGGTGCTTTCCATGCTGAACAACCTCTCCTCTGTGCTACTCGAGATCATCTCCATATAGCCACTCCACCACCACCACCTATTATACGATGGAGTGTCCCTTTTGTTCTCAGCCCCTCATGTTAAGAGCTGTACCCAGGAAGCCACTTGCCCTGCATAATACCTTTATTCAGCCTACAAATTATTCTAATGCCTCTATATAGTGACTTTGTATATACAAACTATAAACAGATACAGATGCTGCTTTTTTTGTACAATTCTCATACCTGTGTCAATAATAAAAGCCAAATCTCCAGCACACTTTCTAGAATACACTTGAACATCTTATTACCTCCTTCCCTTCACCCAAAAGCCATTCTAGGATTTTTCACACTCGTTTTAGCACATGCATATATCTCGGTATGTCGGCCTTTTTTTTTTTTTTTTAATAAACTTCTCCTCAAATATTTGAACACTTTTTCCTTCTGGTTATTTATTATTTGAATTGTAGTAGCTAGAGGGCCCCCAACCAGCCAAGACAAAGGGTGGGAAGAAATACTACGCACTCTTATCCTTCTCCTAGTGCACTTTAGTTTCCCCATGAACACTTACCAGACTCTATTGCTGTGGTTTTCTGCTTGCCATTCATTACAGCATACCTTCCCTATACAATGCCAGTATCCTCAAAGATCAGATATGCCACTCTTTGTGCTAACCAGCAACTATATCTTCCCCCACCCCCACCACACACCTACCTTCCACTCTCTTAGCAGGAAAGAATGTTTGCTTTCTTGTTGTTTTCTCTCTTGCACCTAACCACCCTCAAACTCTCCACAACTTTGAAGCATGTGCGGACAGTTTCAGGCACTCCCACCAACGGGAGTTTTCCCTCTTTCTCTGGTGGAAGCATTACCCATGGATGCCTCGTGCTGATATTCCTAATAGCTGAGAGCAGCTATTCATCTTCTACTCGAGCCAAGGTAAATTAAGGGGCCAGGAAGCTGTATAACATGGTTGAAAGCAACTAAATTCTCTCAAGAAAAATATGGGCAGATTGAGAAGTACACCCTGGTAAATAATGCATCATAGGGGAGAGATCTTTGGCAGCAGTTAGCTAAGAATATTAAGTGAATTAGTGGCACAGGGGCCCAAATCGGGATTTGTAGGTGGTGTATGTTAATCATTCACACTGGATGTCTCCACTACAATCATGCAGTGTGATCTGCAGCTTGCATAGCCAGCTCCACCCTCGTTTTAATGGAGCTAGCTTGGGAAGTGAAGCAGTAAAGTTGTGGCTTCTACAGAGGTTGTACAAACTCTGGGTAACTACTCGTGCAGCTAGTCTGTGGTGCCACATGTCACCGGAGTTACTTCCCGAGGGCACCCCCTAGGCTCTGGAGAGAGCCCTAGCACTCTCACAGGTGGGTGCTCTGCAATGTCTGGGTGGCTTTCCCACTCCAGTTCAGTCCTAAGAGACTCAGCCCTCTGGCTGGACCCCAGACAGCTGCCCTGACAGGGTGGTTGAACAGAATTTAATCATCCCCACGCTGGGTTAAGGCTCTCCTCCTTCAGGGGGCATGCATTGGGCTATGGCCCTAAACGGAGCTCACAAATCCGGAAGAACAGTGTCCTCTCAAGGCGAGTCAGCACTGGCCCTCCCTTCCTCCGGGTAGGGGCAGGAGTTGTCCGAGCAGCTTCTCCCTTCAGCAGGTCCTCTCTCCAGGAGCAGATGACTGCAGGTCTGCCATCAACTGAGCCAGTTTCTCCCCTTTAAGCTCCTCCCTCCAATTCTGCCATCTCACAGGTGTGATGGGGCAGGGCTACCTGAGCCTACATTAGTTCATTAACCCTGTGTTATCCAGTGTGGGGTTTGTATACCCCATCACGTGCAGCTTCATTGCTCCAGGACCCAAGCTAGCTGGACTAAAGCCAGTTCAGGCATGTCTACATGAGCTGCAAGTCGCACCTTTTTGATCGCAATGTAAACATACTCTTAGATGTATGTACACGGTGTAAGGGCACCTATGTTGGTGTCATTTATGTGCCAAAGAGTGGCGAGAGGGCGTATGATCAGCTAGGCAGGGGCATTTTAATTTACACATTCATACCTTCTCCTGTTAATTCCTTTTCCTGCTATCCTCTTCTCTTCTGGGCTTGATGCATGAACAGCAGTAGCTTAGACTGAGTGGGACAGAATCAGAGGGGATGGTGTACAAGGATCATAAGTTATTGTCCAGCTAGTGGGAATCAAAAAGAGTCTAGATCAGTCTAGGTCAGTGGTTCCCAAACTGGGGTTCGTGAACCCCTGGGGGTTCGCGAAATGTTACAGGGGGTTCTTGGGGGAAAAAATTCCCTAATAGTGGACAGAGCTGTCCCTAGGGACCCCGGGCAGCACGGGGCCAGCAGCCCGGAGCCGCTGGACTTCCAAGAGCTAAGCAGATCAAAGCAAGCATCTCTATCACACTGAGGAGGTTTCAGAGTAGCAGCCGTGTTAGTCTGTATCCGCAAAAAGAACAAGAGTACTTGTGGCACCTTAGAGACTAACACATTTATTTGAGCATAAGCTTTCATGGTGCCACAAGTACTCCTGTTCTTTTTACTGGGGAGATTTAAACTTCAAGACTGCTTATAAGAAATGGAAAGGGAGGTGGATATTTTTTGCTGTTTTTAAAATTAAATAGGCAGCTAGTATTGTTTTTAAAATTATTATGAAGAACAAGTTTAAGCTTTGTTGTAATGTGCGTTGTTTGCCTGGACTGCTCAAGACCTGAATGCTTGTGTAGGAGGAACTCTTTGAGTTGGCTTCTTAAATATCTTCCTGCTGTTTCATATCTGAGACTCCTTGATGAAACATAAGAGCCTTGTCTTATAACAGGCTTATTCCAAGTGATACAAGCTACGAAAGTGAGATCTTGGAAGAGTGTTGCCATTTTCATAATGTAATAAAAATACTGTAATGATAATAATTAATAATAGTGTATAATAAACATGTCATAAAACCAAAATTTATACTCAGGTAAAGGAGATATTTGTTTTTAGGAGGGGGTTCGTGAGACTTGACATTTTAGTGAAAGGGGTTCACAGGTTGTTAAAGTTTGGGAACCACTGCTCTAGGTTGACAGATATTCTCCTGTGTCAATCTCACAGCTATTGCTGCCCTCCCGGGGAGTGACAAGTGGACATTACGTTAGCTGTTGGGAGAGGATGCCAGAGTAATACAGTTGGGTGACATCCTGGCCCCCTTGACGTCAATGGCAAAGCTCCCACTGACTTCAGTGGGGCCAGGATTTTACCCTCCATGTTGTGGAAATAGCAGGGTTGAGCGCTCTGAAGGGATGCTCTGATATTCACAGCAGGGTTTCTCACGCTCCTGAAAGGTGAGGCCCCTCCTTCATCAAAATGAAACTGCATTCCTGCCATGTGGCATTAAAGGCCTACACATCTCCACTGTTCCATCTCCTATGCCTCCCCACCTGGGCCTTAGCTTTTCCCAAAGGTGAGAAATAAAAGACTGCTGCAGAGCTTCATAATAGGATTCTTCCTCTTCCTTCCACGTGTTGGTGAGCAGTGAAATAGAGAACCATGGTGACATTGAAAGTATCATTGGCAACTGAGTTAGCACCTATTGCATAAGTGGGGCAGTTCACACCTCTGTGTTTCAGGCTTTCTGCCAACATAGACATCGCTGCATCCGTTAACCTCCAAAATGTGACCTGAATGTTTCTTTGCAGTCCTAGCACCTAGAGCAGTGGTTTTCAACCTTTTTTCACCTGTGGGTCCTTAAAAAAAAAAAAAAAAAAAAAAAAGTCAAATGGAGTTGTGGACCTTGGAAATCCTAGACATAGTCTGTGGACCCCAGGTTGAAAACCACTGACCTAGAGACTTTAATGAAAGTTCAGATTCTGAAGAGCAATTGGTCTGTCTGCAAACCAATCTAGCAGTCAAGGCTGGCACCTCACACCCTTGGAGTTACACTGTACTATAGTAAGGATTTGTCTGCACTAGACTTTACCTTAGAATATTAGAGTTGGAAGGGACCTCAGGAGGTCATCTAGTCCAACCCCCTGCTTAAAGGGGGACCAATCCCCGGACAGATTTTTGCCCCAGATCCTTAAATGGCCCCCTCAAGGATTGAACTCACAACCATGGGTTTAGCAGGCCAATACACAAACCACTGAGCTATCCCTCCCCCCAATAACTGCCCCAGCTTCTCTGCTGGCCACTTGCCACGCCTCTCCACCAGCTGCCCACTCACCAAGATGTCTTCAGGGCTCCCCCTGCACACACCCCCCACACTTAACATGGCTCTCAGTGATTTCAGCTGCTGTGTGGGGGGGAGCCTTACTCCCAGTTAGGGTGACCAGACAGCAAGTGTGAAAAAGTCGGGACAGGGATGGGGGGTAATAGGAGCCTATATAAGAAAAAGACCTAAAAATCGGGACTGTCCTTACAAAATCGGAACATCTGGTCACCCTACTCCCAGTGCACACTGGGCAGTCTCTTGCAATAGAGACACTGTTCCAAAGTAGGTCTAATACTTAGACCTGGGCATCAGTGATTTCAGCTCTGCCACATGTAACAAGACTCTCAATTGAGTCCTAATTAGCTTTTTTATTATACCATGGAGAGAGGATGGGTCAAATGGTGTTTAGGACCCTTGAACAGGGCCCCTATACCACCAGGTACAAATACCTATCCCCACCCTCTTACCTTGAATGAACGGATTGCCTGTTAACTCCAGGTAGTAAATACACTTGTAAAAATAAGTGTGGACCTTCCCAAATGTTTGTTCCAGGATAAAAAATGTGTGTTGTACTTAGTTCTGCTGCCATAGCCTTAAGCTATGTTGCTCAGGAGTGTGAATAAACCACCAACCTGAGCAGCATAAGTTACACCGAGATAAGCACCAGTGGGGAGAGCGCAATGTTGGTGGAGAGCTCTCTCCCGGTGGCACACAGCATCTTCACCAGATGCACTGCAGGTGTGCTGCTGCAGTGCTGTATGCAGAGACATGCCCTTAGGTATTAAGATTTTCTAACCGTCTAATAATTAGAACAGAGATGAGCAAATAGTGGGTTTTTTTTTTTTTTTTGGTTCACTGGTGATTCCCATATTTTCAGAAATCTGTTTTGGGTTTTCTGAAAATAATTTCTTTAACGTTTTCAATGAATTGAAAAGATGGAAAAATATTTCAGGTCAAATGAAGTGTTTCATGCCATCTGGAATTATTCATTTTAACTGAGCATGGAACATTTCTGGTTTTTAATAAATTGAAGGAACTTTCAAACTGAAAAGTCACATCAAACAAATCAAAATATTTCACTTAAGAAAATGTCAGAATAATATTAGCAGCTTCGGACTCGTGTTTTGTTTTCAAAATCAACCGTTGAGTGAAACATTTGAATTTACAAAACATTTTGGTGTCTCAGAAGAAACATGGTTTGCTGAAAAAAGTTACAGGTAAAAACTTTGCCCAGCTCTAATTTAGAAGTCTTTTCATCAGAGGAGAAACTGATTTATCAGCACTAAATAGCCACTGAGAAGAAATAGGAAGTAACAAGATTCACAGTGCCAACAAAATTGGGAAAAAATGGAAAAATATGTATTAGTCTCATAGGTCTTTCTTATAACTATAGGAGATAACAACATTGTCTAGAAGAAATAATTTCTTGTTGTTGTCGTCAATGTCTCTTTACAGTTGTTTCTACATCAGCAACTATTGACAGTGTTGTGTTGTTCTGCAGATCTTTGCAAGCTCTCAATGATCCCTCCAGAGCGCCAACTCTGAGCTGGGTGAGATTTTCGTTTCTAGAACACTGCCTTTCAGTGGGACTTGTGCGCCTAAGTCATTTAGACACTTTTTTTGAAAATCCCTGCCTCAATTATAATATGGCCAAAGAGTTTCAAAAATAGGTACCTATAACTAGGCTCTTCCAGAGTCCAGATTTAGGCACCTAGATAAGAACTGCTATCTGCATCAGACCAATAATATATGGAGATATACCTGTCTCAGAGAACTGGAAGGGACCCTAAAAGGTCAGTGAGTCCAACCCCCTGCCTTCACTAGCAGGACCAAGTACTGATTTTGCCCCAAATCCCTAAGTGGCTCCTCAAGGATTGAGCTCATAACCCTGGGTTTAGCAGGCCAATGCTCAAACCACTGAGCTATCTCTCCCCCAATGAGCCACTTAGCCCAGTATCCTGTCTCCAGCAGTGGCCAGTCCCAGAGCTTCCGAGGGAGTGTACAGAACAAGGTAGCTTTGGAGAGATCCGCTCCATCTTTCCCTTCTGGCAGTCAGTCAGATCTAAGTGGTCTGACACCCCCTCCTCCACCCCCCAAGAGATCCTGAGCACACAACAGCTTCCATAAATGCCAATGGATTCTCAACACTGTCGAAAGGTCTCAACACTTATTTAGGTATCTAAATATGGCTGTAAGAGCCCAACCTTTTAGGTATTTTTTTAAACTCTTGGCCTGTGTGTTTTAAGACCTAGTGCTGTGAGGTGCTGAGAGCCCTCAGTTCCCTATAGATGGGAGGTGCGCAGACTCTTTTGGGGGTTCCTAAAGTTGTCGCTCATGAACTGTATTCTAATGCATTATGCATCTGTGTTTTTGGATCATCTCCAAACCCATTCACTTTGACTGGCCTCAGCATAGCTGCACAAAGAACTATGAAGTAGAGGGTTAAAATAAAATCAGACCGATAGCCCAGTGAAGGCTGCTGAAGTATGTCATATATAGGCTCTCTGACAAATATCTGCACCCTGCGTTTTAAGAACATTTTCCATACTGTAGATCTTTCTCTTTGAGACCCTGTTGGTAACTTTGAAGAGCAACAGTACCTGCATGGCCAATATAATCAGCACAGCTGTCAGTAAAGCCTACACTAATGTATCCTGAAAGAGTGATTAATGGGTTTTGACAATATCATTGCCTTGCATATTTAATCAGATTATACATCTGTTAGGAATGGGGCACTCTCACATCTGCAGTCAAAACCCATGATCTGCATGCTGATCATTGCTGCCGAACAAGCATGCAACATGATCTGTCAGTCTTTTGTCGACCTTTTAACTGTGTTCCAAAATGATACGAAACACGGTGTTTAAAAAAGGCTTGTGTGTAACGTTCCATAGGGGTCGAGTCGCCTTTCTTAGTGAATGTCCCCCCAGCTCCCAAAGGGAGCTAAGCCTACACTCCTCCTCAGACAGGCTAACTAAAATAACTGCTTTTCTAATGCAGTGAAGATTGCCCCCTGGTTAGGGCACTAGTCTAGGACTCAGACCTGCAGTCAAGTTTCTGCTTCGCCAGACGCCCTGTGTGACAGTGGGCAAGTCATTTAGGGTATGTCTACACTACCCACCGGATAGCGGGTGGTGATCGATCTATCAGGGATCGATTTATTGCGTCTAGTGTAGAAGCGATAAAATCGATCCCCGATCACTCTGCCGTCGACTCCGGAACTCCACCGCGGCGAGAGGCAGAAGCGGAGTTGACGGGGGAGCAGCAGCGGTCAACTTGCCGCCGTCCTCAGGGCCAGGTAAATCGACCTAAGATACGCCAACTTCAGCTACGCTATTCGCGTAGCTGAAGTTGCGTATCTTAGGTCGACCCTCCCCCCCAGTGTAGACCTAGCCTGAGTCTCTGTGCCTCAGCTCCCCATCTTTAAAATGGGGATAACAGCACCCCCCTAGCTCATTAAGTGTTCGGTGCTCAGACACTACAGGAAGGCGGGCCACATAAGTGACATAGGTAAGATTAATGTTCATATTATTGGGATATAACTTTGTTATATGGGACCAGATCTTCAGCTACTCTCTATTGGGTCACTTCTCTGAAGTTCACCAAGCTATACTGATTTATACCTGCTAAGGTTTTGTTTGATGTTGAGCAGAATGTCTTTCAGGAAATTTTAGGCATCTGGCTTTAATAACTTACCAGAAGGAATTCTTATAAAAGTGGCTTATTGATTACTAATGTTGGCTTGGTGTTTTCAGTCAGTCCTGCCCATGCCCCCGCCTCGAGGGGAGAGAGTTTATTGCAACACATTTAGGCCAAAATTTCCAAAAGCAGGAACCTTAAGTTAGACACCTAAATATCTAGTCTGATTTTGTTTTTAACGCTCTGGCAGCTGCTCCCCCTGACGTCAGTTGGGTCCAGATTCACAAAGGTTTTTAGACTTCTAACTTCCATTGAAATCAGCGGACGGTAGGAGCCTAACTACCCTTTTGAATCTGGGTCTGAAAGCTCACTCCTCTGCTCAGTAAGGTGAAGATCAAGGGGCACCCATCTGATTCTCCTTGCTGGTGGGAGCCAGTAGGCACATAGGGGGTGGCAGGAGCTTCATTTCTGCCTCCACACCGCACATCCACCAGCGTAGCTGTTTTGGGCATGTAATAAGGGGCCAGTTGCTTCGAGAAGTAACTGACTTCCCTTCTCCCCTCCCCCTCCAGCAAGGACGAAGCAAAGGAGCAACTGGGGACACTGAGCCACATTTCATTCACTTCTCTGCTCCCGGGGCAGCCGCACGCTACCTCTCCCTGAGGGCCGACAGGGGAGCCGGCAAGCAGGGATACCGGGACTCAGCTGGAGTGGGAGCAAGGCTTTATGATGTGCTACGAGGAAGTGCCTTTACTCTTCCAATTCTCCACCCTGCCGTCTACAAGTGTTACTCCTCCCTCGGCTGCACTAGGAATAGCAGCCCTGGGCTTCACGAAGAGAGGCTTGTGCTGGAACTGCACGCTGCTTGGGAGAATCGATTATTTACAGTTTCACATCACTTATTCTGAGCAATCTCTTGTTTCTTTTGGAGGAAGAGGTCCCTGCCTGGACTGAGTGGGATGAATGCATGTCCTATTTAAGTATCCGCTCTCTCCCTAATCTTTGCAGGATCATCTATTTCTGCAGTACAATTTGCTTGGAAATAGGCATTTTATTCATTCTGAAAATATTTAAAACAGTGATTATCTTAACTATACAATAAGTAGCTAAAACATACTGACCAACAAACCTGGAGAACAACATCTCATCCTATCTTTCTTACTTATTGTCCCTCTGAAATGCAACTGATTATAGAAAAATAGGATTGGAAGGGACCTCAAGAGGTCATCTAGTCCAGTCTCCTACACTCATGTCAGGAGTGAGTATTACTTAGACCATCTCTGACAGGTGTTTGTCTAACCTGCTCTTAAAAATCTCCAGTGATGGAGATTCCACAACCTCCCTTGCCATTTTACTCCAGTGCTTAACTACCCTGTCAGTTAGGAAGTTTTTCCTAATGTCCAACCTAAACCACCCTTGCTGCAATTTAAGCCCATTGCATCTTGTCCTATCCTCTGAGGTTAAGAACAACATTTTTTCTCCCTCCTCCTTGTAACAACCTTTTATGTACTTGAAAACTGTTATCATGTCCCCTTGTGTGTCTTGTCTTCTCCAGGCTAAACAAACACAATTTTTTCAATCTTCTCTCATAGGTCATGTTTTCTAGACCTTTAATCATTTTTGTTGCTCTTCTCTGGACTTTCTCCAATTTCTCCACATCTTTCCTGAAATGTGGTGCCCAGAACTGGACACAATACTCCAGCTGACGTCTAGTCAGCACGGAGTAGAGCGGAAGAATTACTTCTCGTGTCTTGCTTACAACACTTCTTCTAATACATCCCAGAATGATGTTTGCTTTTTTTGCAACAGTATTACACCATTGACTCATATTTAGCTTATGGTCCACTGTGACCCCCAGATCCCTTTCCTCAGTACTCCTTCCTAGGCAGTCATTTCCCATTTTGTATGTGTGCAACTGATTGTTCCTTCCTAAGTGGAGGAATATGTCCTTATTGAATTTCATGCTATTTATTTCAGACCATTTCTCCAGTTTGTCCAGATCATTTTGAATTTTAATCCTATCCTCCAAAGCACTTGCGACCCCTCCCAGCTTAATATCGTCCACAAACTTTATAAGTGTACTCTCTATGCCATTATCTAAATCATTGATGAAGGTATTGAACAGAACCAGACCCAGAAACAATCCCTGCAGGACCCCACTGGTTATGCCCTTCCAACATAATTGTGAACTGCTGATAACTACTCTCTGGGAACGATTTCCCAACCAGTTATGCACCCACCTTATAGTAGCTCCATCTAGGTTGCATTTCTCTAGTTTGGAATGTCTAGTTATAGGACTGCAAGATGCAATTTCTCCACATTTGTTCACCTTCTGAAATGTCAATTCTTCCAAATTTTAAAGACTGGGCAAAGGGAAATGCTTTGACTAAAAAAAATTAAACACTGAAACAAGCAGTAATTCATAATTTAGCTGTTGAAGGACGAATGATTGGTCTATTTTTGCTGACACCATCTTTTGATCTAAAAATGTTGTCATCCTTACAATGATCTGAGGTTATATTTATTTCAGTAGTCAGTACTAGTGAGGCAGGATTGTTCAATGGTTAGGGCACTAGCCTAGGACTCAAGACCCAGGTTCAACTCCCTGCTGTGCTACAAACTTCCTGTATGACCTTGAGCAATTTGCTTAGCCTCTCTAGGTGTGCCTACCCTGAAATGTAAGCCTGGGTTTAGGCTTAAGATTAACTCCCTTTCCACACAAATCAGGGTGCCCCAGGGTGCCAGGACCCTGTGGGGCTGCAGGTTCTGAGCCCAGGTCAACCCTTAACTCAGGGGTTGAGCCCTATTGCTTTACAATGTAGACACAGCCCTGCTTGACTCAGGTTCTGGGAGTCTTTCAAAAAATATCCCACAATTCCATGGGCTAATTTCCTTTTGTGACATACTTCAGGGTGCAGGCAGGACTGCTGTGTGCCCTTAGTTCTCCAGCCGGGGATGCTTTTTACAGTGCTTGACCGATAAACAGCAGCCCCTCCAGGCTCCGCTCACTCACAGCCACCAGCATGCAAAGTCACTCATGAATACATGAATGCTGTGCCCAGCCATCCATGAATAGATACAGGGTGGTACCTGCCTATCCCTCAGCCCCAGCCTGGCTCCCCAGAAATGTGCTTCTTATACTGCTCAGAAATCCACTGGATGATACAAGCTCATATATAGTTTGTCATTCCAACAATGAGTAATGATTATGCACCGGACTTGTTGACCCAAGTAGAGGTTTCCCAAATACAGCAAAACACCCTGGTTTAGATAAAACAATAAAACATCTTTAACTAGAGAGAGAACGATTTTAAGTGTTTATAAGTGGTAGGGCATAAAAGTCAGAATTGGTTACAAAAGAAGTAAAGGTAAAAATGCAAGTTAATTCCTAACCTGACCAAGATAATAGGCTTAAAAGCAAAAGGCTTGTCTCACCAAGAGCTGCAATACATTTCCATCCTGGGACCACTCCCTCCTTTCTTTTGTTCTTTTAGAGTCCTTCTTGTCATGAGCAGAGAGATGAAAGGAGGAGAGAGAGACGTGTCTAGAGACATTTGCCCCTCCCCCTTTCTTATACTCCTTCTTTGTGCTAGGAAAAATTCTTGCTGTGTGATGGAGGCAGGAAGTTCCACTGTCAGTTTCTTGTTAATAACAACCCTCCCAGTTGGAAAATGTCTGATTAAGTGATACCCCCCATAACTTTTTGTTGATACCTCTCTGGGCTTTCCAGTGTTCTTTGTCTCTGAAATGTGGTTTATGGGGGTCACCCAGACTTACAACATTTCAGTAACAATCGTACAGTAAAATCTCATAGCTTTGCCCAGTGTCATTATACACATCTAAGCATGACAATGATGTTCAGCAGATTATGAGTTTTCAAATGATATCTCACGGCATACTTTGTACAAAATATATCAAAACCATATAAAGGGGTGAACATGGCTACAGGGTGTCACACTTTTGTCCTCTCTATCCCAAGAGTTTAAAATCTACTCTGTTGAAAACATAAGCACCCACTCTTGGTGTACTGCAGCAGCTCAGTGAATCAGTATTACCCCTTCTGTTGTCTTCTGACCACTGAGTTGCAAACACACCATCAGGGAGCCTTCTGCGTTTGCTATGGAGACTGAACAGAACAAGCCTTTTGCAAAGCATGCTGCTTCATAGTCCTAAGAGCACAGCCTGATTTTTGGTAAATCTCTGGTGCAAGGCCAGCAAAAGTGAGACTTCAGTAAGAGTACCAGGAATGACTATGCATACTGGCAAATAGCAAAGAAGCTGGCACTTTTGCAAATGGACCAGACCAGTGCAATGAGTGGATTAAGTGACTCAAGAGCGAGTACCAGATACCAGAACCTCACCTCAGGCAACTCGCAGCACTGCCCAGTGTTAATACAGACTGGGATTTCCAACGGGATTAGTGGAGTTAGGCACCAAAATCCCATTGAAATCCAATGGGAATAGGGCACCCAACTCACTCAGACTTTTGAAAATCCCACACAAAATCTTTATAACACACCACTCCATCACGTATTCCCTACGTCTATCCAAATGCACAAGGACCCCAAAGACATTCTGCATCCCATGAGCCTCTAAGGCCTTTTGAAAACATTAAGACAATGTACTGAGCAGCTAACCATTGGCTGAGACAGAGCCCTGTGACCTAAAACATCTGCACACTAAGAGCCATAGGGCTATTTATGATGCATTAACATTTATTTCACACATTGCAGCAACGGAGGCATATTTCCTGGGTCCTCTCCTCCTTTGCTTTTTGGCTGTCAGTCACAATGAGACAAAAATCATTCAGAATACTGCAGACATAGTGCATTGATCAACACACTGCTCCCACCAAATACACCAACCAATGTTCCAAGTATCTTCAAGCTTTAGCAAAGTGTTAATATATTAAATTATAGTTCTCTTGCTTGCTGCAACTTGTTATCTACTGAACAGTTTCGTCATTTCAGAACATTAAAAACAAGATCATGCAAGCAATGTCTGACTTACTGGGAATACAATTTTTTTGCCAGCTTTTGTGAGAACAGATGAGAATACCAATGGCCACTACAAAGACTCAACTTCATAATACCCACACCCACAGTTCTTTTGCCTTTACGAAGATGTTTTCCATAAACTAAAAAAATGAATCTCCTTTTTTCATGCAGCTACAGTACTTACTGTGCTGGAAAACTTTTGGGGAAAAAATGCAGAAGAGATCTGACCTTAGTAAGGAATATGATAAGTTAGAGTTGTGTTTGAGTTCAAATTAGATTTGCAGACCAGTCAACTTGATTTCAAGCCAGGATGAGTTTGTAAGGGATGGGAAGATGACACTCGTAGGCTAGAAATTTGGCCAATGAATTCTTTAAGGTGGGCTTTACTTTGTTTGTTTTTCTTCTGCTCCTTTTTTTTTGGTTTTCATGTTAAACTGTGGTAGCAGGCATCTGTCCACTGTGTAGACTGGAAATAGGAATGAGGATGTGTGAGAGTTACATCACTTTTCTTTTTTAAATAGAGCTGTCCTTGAACATTGAGAACTTTACAAGACAGTGAGTTGAGAACATGTCAAAATTCCACCTCATTTCCCCCTGGAATATAGAAACAAAGTTGGATTGGCAGCCGAATAAAGGTGGATAACGGAGATTGACTTGAAATATGATGTGGAAGGAGGGGCTGAAGAAAAATTGGGGGAATTTCATTTTTTCCCCGTTCAAAAGAATCTGTAAAGGCATGGCCTCAGATGGTAGCAAGTCTCCTAGGACCTTTAATCATGCAAGAGCTTTGAGAATAATGGAGCTGAAGGTATGGATTCCTGCAAAGGGACCTTTGAGGCCAAGGTTATCAATAATAGGAGTCTAAAGTTGGGGCCCTAAATCCTTCTTTAGGCTCCTAAGTAGAGCTGTGTGAATAACTGATTTTTCACTTCACTGGCAATTCTGAAAAATCAAAAGGGGAAAAAAACTTTTTTTGCTCAATTAAAACATTTTCAATTTGAACAATGTTATTATTAAGATGAAAATTTGAAATGAAATTTCATTTTAAACGGAAGAAATTGAAATACCATGTTTAGAAAGTATCAAACCAAACCATTTAAGGTTTTTATTTTCTTCTGAATTTTGTTTTAAGAACATAGGAAGGGCCATATTGGGTCAGACCAATGATCCCCCCAGCCCAGGATCCTGTCTTCCAATAGTGGCCAGTGCCAGATACTTCAGAGGGAATGAACAAAAAAGGCAATCATTGAGTGATCCATCCCCTACCAACCATCCCAGCTTCTGGCAAACAGGGGCTTAGGGACAACCGGAGCATGGAGTTGCATCTCTGACCATCTTGGCTAATAGCCATTAATGAACCTGTCCTCCAGGAACCTCATTATTTTCTGAAGCCAGTTGTACTTTTGTCCTTCACAGCATCCCCTGGCAATGAGTTCCGTAGGTTGACTGTGCATTGTGTGAAGAAATACTTTCTTTTGTTTGTTTTAAACCTGCTGTCTGTTAATTTCATTGGGAGACCCATGGTTCTTGTGTTATGTGAAGAAGAAAATAACATTTCCTTATTCACTTTCTCCACATCATTCATGGTTTTACAGACCTCTATCATATCTCCCCTTAGTAGTCTCTTTTCCAAGCTGAAAAGTCCTGGTTTTTTAATCTCTCCTCATATGAAAGCTGTTCAATACTCCTAATCATTTTTGTTGCCTTTTCTGTGTATCTAATTGTAATAACTCTTTTTTGAGCTGGGGTGACCAGAAATGAAGGCAGTATTCCAGGGGTGGGTACACCAGGGATTTAGATAGTGACATTATGATATTTTCTGTTTTATTATCTATTCCTTTCCTAACAGTTCCTAACATTAGTTTTTGTTTTTTGTTTTTTGTTTTGACTGCTGCTGCACATTGAGCAGATGTTTTCAGAGAACTATCCACCGTGACGCCAAAATCTCTCTTTTTGGAGGGTGGTAATAGCTAATTTAGACCCCATCATTTTGTATGTATAGTTGGAATTATGTTTTCCAATGTGCAGCACTTTGCATGTATCAACTTTGAGTTTCATCTGCCAATGTGTCACCCAGTCACCCAGTTCTGTGAGATCCTTTTGTAACTCTTTGCAGTCTGCTTTGTCTTTGGCTATCCTTGAGTATTTTAGTATCCTCTGCAAATGTTGCCACCTCACTGTTTATCCCCTTTTCCAATATGTTGACCAGCACTGGCCACAGTACAAATCCTTGGGGGACCCTGCTATTAACCATTCTCCACTGTGAAAATTGACCATTGATTTCTGCCCCTTGTTTCCTGGCTTTTAACCAGTTACTGATCCCTGCGAGCACCTTCCCTCTTATCCCATGATTGCTTACTTTGCTTAAGAGCCTTTGATGAGGAACCTTGTCAAAGGCTTTTTGAAAGTCCAAGTACGCTATATCCATTGGGTTACCCAGGTCCATATGTTTGTTGATCCCCTTAAAAAAATTCTAATAGATTCCAGAGGTGTGATTTCCCTTTACAAAAGCCTTGTTGACTCTTCCCCAACATATCGTATTCATCTATTTTTCTGATAATTCTGTTCTTTACTATAGTTTCAACCTATTTGCCTGGTACTGAAGTCAGGCTTCCTGGCCTGTAATTGCCAGGATCACCTCTGGTGCCTTTTTAAAAAATTGGCATTACATTAGCTATCTGCCAGTCATTGGGTACAGAGCCTGATTTAAGTGATAGGTTACATACCACAGTTGGTAGTTCTTCAATTTCATATTTGAGTTCCTTCAGATCTCTTGAGTGAATACCATCTGGTCCTGGTGACTTATTACTGTTTAATTTATCGTTTTGTTCTAAAACCATCTCTATCGCCACCTCAATCTGGGATAGTTCCTCAGATTTGTCACCCAAAAAATGGCTCAGGTGTGGGGATCTCCCTCGCATCCTTTGCAGTGAAGAAACAATTTAGCTTCTCTGCAACAGCCTTGTCTTCCTTGAGTGCTTCTTTAGGACCTCAGTCACCCAGTGGCCACACTGATTGTTTGGCAGGCTTCCTGTTTCTGATGTACTTAAACTGTTTTACTGTTAGATTTTTGGTTTTTTTGCTATTCAAATTCTTTTTTGGCCTCCCTAATTATACTTCTAAACTTTCCAGAGTTTATCCTTTATAGTTTCCTCAGTAGGATTTGACTTCCAATTTGTAAAGGGTGCCTTTAGCCATGGTGGCATTTTATTGGTCCTCTTACTTTTTTTTTTTTTTTTAATTTGGGGTAGACATTTAATTTGAGCCTCTATTATCGTATCTTCAAAGAGAGTTTCCATGCAGCTGATAGGCATTTCACTGATCCTTTTAATTTCAGTATAAGTAGCTTCATAATTTTTTGTGTGTAGTTCCCCTTCTTGAAGTTAAATTTTACTGTGATGGGTTTCTTTGGTGTTCCCCCTTCCTCCCACAAGGATGTTGAATTTAATTACATCATGGTGGCCATTGCCAAGAGGTTCAGCTATATTCATCTCTTGGACCAGATCCTGTGCGCCACTTAGGACTAAATCAAGAATTGCTTCTCCCCTTGAGGGTTCCAGGACAAACTGCTCCAAGATGCAGTCATAAAATTTCTGGACACCATTAATCTCTGCGTCCTGTTCCTGAGGTGACATGTTTTCAGTCAATATGGGTATACAGTAGTTGAAATCCACCATTATTATTGTGTTTTCTGTTTTTGTAGGCTCTCTGATCTCCCTAAGCATTTCACAAAGGCAGTCCCCATCCTGGTCGGGTGGTTGGCAGTATATCCCTACTGTTATACTGTTATTTTTCAAGCATGGAATTTCTATCCATAGAATTTCTGTGGTTCAGTTTGATTCATTTAAGATTGTTACTATATTTGACTTTGTGCTTTCTTTCACATACTGTTCCACTCCCACACCAGTGCAATCTACAATCATTTGAATATATATTATGCCCTGGTATTACCATGTCTCACTGATTTTCATTGTTCTACCAAGTTTCTGTGACGCCTATTGTATCAATATTGTCGTATGATATCAGGCATTCAAGTTCACTCATCTTTGGATTTAGACTCCTAGCATTTGTATACAAGCGGTTATAAAATTGGTCAATATTATTTGTCTGCCTTCAGGTAATGGAATTGAATGGGATTTTTCCATTTGACTGTTTCTCTTCAGCTCCTACCGGTACTTTCTCAACTTATATCTTCTCCTCTTTACTAGGCTATAGAGAATCCCCATTAACAGATCCTCTCCTAAGGGATGTGTCTGTCCAAACCATATGCTCCTCTGCATCCGTCAGCTTTCCCCGAGTTCTTAGTTTAAAAACTCCTTTATGACCCTTTTAATTTTACATGTCAGCAAACTGGTTCTGTTTTGGTTTAGGTAGAGCCCATCCTTCCCATAGAGTCTCCTCCTTTCCCAAAAGGTTCCCCAGTTCCTAAAAAAACCCTAAAACCTTCCTCCAAACCCCATCGTCTCATCCACGCATTGAGACCCCGCAGTTCTGCTTGTCTAACTGGTCCTGCACGTGGAACTGGAAGCTTTTCAGAGCATGCTCCCATGGAGAACTTGGATTCTAATCTTTTACCTTGCAGTCTAAATTTGGTCTCCGGGACTTTTCTTTTACCATTCCCTATGTCAGTGGTACCTACATCTACCATGACCACTGACTCCTCCTCAGCACTGCCCTACACCCAATCAAAACAATGCAGTAAAATCTACATTAATTATGAAATGTTTGTGTCAATGAACCTGCATTTTTTTGGGCAAAAAATGCATCTAGCTCTATACTTAAACAGGCCTGATTTTAGAACATACTTATCAATCAGCAGCTCCAATTGACCTCAAATCAGGCCTTGAATTCACACACCTAAATAAGGCTTTAGATGCCTAATTATAGCCTTCTATTTTTGCAATCCTTAACCTGTAGTTATGGTGTTGGATATCTTAAGTGCAGATTGTTGGGAATTTTGAGAAAATGTTTGTCAAGGGATTGATTCGTTGAGTCCAACATTTTTTGCAGAAAAGGATCAGTTTTGATGAATTTCCTGTTTAGAAAACTTTTGAAATTGTTGAAATGTCCTGCTTTGAGATCCTTGAAATGAAAAGCTGCTTGTTGTTGTTGTTGTTGTTTGACACAATTTTGTTTCAAAATTTAACTTAAATGATAATAGAAATGTAGAGGTCAAAATCAAAAGGCATTGAAATCATCAAAACGAAATGGTTCAATGTATATGAATTGAAGGGTTTTCTTGGTTTGCAAAAAATTGAGTGACATTTTGTCCTGGTTTTGGGGATGGGAACTTTTTTTTAAGTCTCCAGTTGTTCTCAGATGGGAAAACTGTTTCCTGCCCAGCTCTACTTGTAAGTCACTAGAGTGATAGATGGATGCAATTGTTATGATGCATATTTGTTCTTTGTCAAGTGGCCAAAAGCCTCCTGAGTAATCGCAGTATGCTACAATTTTACAAGGGTGGTCTTTGATCCAAAGAGCTTTCTGTCTAAGTACACCAAGCCAGACAGAAGACAGGGGAAAAGTGCACAGAATACAAATAAAGTGACTGAAGTGAAATTTGACTCAAGTGTTGTTAGTTCCAGGGCTTTTTTTTTCCTTCCTTCCTTTCTTTCTTTTTAATCTGCTCCCTGTTGCATCCCTGATCCCTTCTTCTCCACTACAACACTCCCTTCCTTGCATACCTCCTGTCCCCCTTCCCTATCACAGGCTTTGGGCTGAGTGTAACAGTTACAATGTACAGGGATTCATTCAAAATATAAGTAGCTAATCAAAAGAGACGCTCAATAGCTCCAAGCATGTGTCTTTAGCTGCTGTAGATCGGCATCGCTCCACTGAAGTCATGGGCTTGCTGAGACAGAGCCAATCTGTCTTGTTCCCTCCCTGTGGTCTATTTACTCCTCAAGTAACCAACTCATGTTTACTCTTAGGACAATGTATTATTTCTTCTCATCCAAGGAAACATTTTGTTGTTTAGCTGGGATACAGAAATACAACACTGGAGAAGAGCTGGTGTGAAATGTGGCTTCTGAGGAACTAGGCAAGTTTATGGGTCTTATACATTGCTTAGATGAAAGTGGTTCCATAAGGGCCCTCAAATGCTTCTTCAGAGGGACGGGATGGCTCAGAGGACTGGTAATAGGCTTCACACACATCAAGCCTGGTAGTAACCACAAGCCTCACTGGTGGTCTGGATTTGTGCCTTGAGTCAGTAAATGCATGTCAGTTCCTGGTGACCAGGGTTCTCCTCTACATGAACTGCCCATGTTGGCACTGCCAGCAGGGAAGCCAAAGACTCTACCAGCATGGGAATGGAGTGGCCTCTGAAGGTCGAGTCCAAGGCAAGTTGGCAGGGTTTGCATCATTGCTTCCTTTGCTGTGCTCAATTGGAAGACTCCTTAGTCTCCAAGGTTTTCAGGCAGACACACCTCTAACTTTGCACGGTCACCCCTTTCATTCTTTTGCCTCCCCACTTGTTCCGTCGGACTCATTTTTCCCTTTAATTGAGGGATGGCTCCAGTTAGTTTTGGATGGGGTCTCTTTCAGGGGTCTTGCCTGCTTTCCCCTGCCTGAAGATAAATAGGCCTTTCCCCCAGCACTAAATGGATTTAATTTATAAACATCATGAGTTCAACACCAGAAGAGCTGTGGACAATCACACTTAAGTATAGCCCTTGACTACCTGCTTTTTGATTGTAACTTTGCAGAGGGTAGGAAATAGGTCATGTTATTACTGAGCACACCATGGACAAGCAATGAAAGGGCTAAGTAAGAATGGGAACTGCTCAGACACGAATATCTAAGAAGCAGGGCTGGAACAAGGCATGTGTGGAATTTTCTACTCCACAGGGCTCCATGTTTTAAGGATCCCATGGGCAGAGGGCCGGATCCAGAGACCATTGAAGTCAATGGGACTCTTTCAGTGAACTTTGGAATGGGCCCTTAGAAGTCATTCCCAAAGCACAAGTTTAAGGCTAATGGTGCTGGCTGCTCTGAAGAGCTCCCATCCCGGACAGCAACCCAAGAGTGCAGAGATCGAAAGAAGATCCACCAGCCTTCCCTTCCTGCTGCTTTGAAGCTGCGTTGAAGGCCAAATATGTCCTCTAGTCTCCTCACGCCCGCCCCCTCCCCGGCCCCCGTAACTGAAATATTAACTTTCTTCATAAACAAAGATTTTGAAAACAGTGCAGAAAAGAACTACACCAATGAATCCAGGCCTGGAAAATGTGCCTTATAATGAGAGATTTAGGAAGTTCAGTTTATTCAAGAAAAGGTTGAAGGTTGACCTGATCATGATCTACAACTACCTACATGAGAAAAAGATTTCTGGTGGTAGAAGGCTTTTTTATTAGCAGAAAGAAGCATAATTGGTCTTGAGAAAAGAAGACCAAGCGACAAGCTGATTTCAATCTGCAAATATGTTAAGGGCTGTTATAAAGAGGACAGGAATCAATTGTTGTCTGTCTACTGAAGGTAAGACAAGCAGTAATGGGCTCAATCAGTAGTAAGGGAAATTTAAGTTAGATATTACTAACTATAAGGATAGTTAAATGCTGGTACAGGCTTCCAAGGGAGATTATGGAATTCCATCATCAGAGGTTTTTAAGAACAGGTTAGACAAACACCTGTCAGGGATGGTGTAGGGGGACTTGGTCCCATCAAAGAGCTCCTGGGGTGCCTTCCAGCCATACATTTCTATGATTTTGTAATGAGATCCTGGGGTTGGAAGCTGAAGATGGACAAAAAAAAGTCACTAACTGGGAGGGTCCTTCACTCTTGGGGCAACTTAGCTAGGAATGTGATGGTGTCTCCATCACTGGTAGTCTGTGGAACTGGACCAGATATTTTTTCTAGCAGAGATGCTCTAGCTCCCCGCAATGTTGTGGGCTTGTTGCTGGAATCAGTGGGCGACATTCTCTGACCTCTGTTATACATAGGGTCCTCGCAAATTCACAGCCCATTTTGGTCAATTTCATAGCCATAGGATTTTTAAAAATTCATGATTTCAGCTCTTTAAATCTGAAATTTCCCGGTGTTGTAATTGTAGGGGTCCTGACCCAAACAGGAGTTGTGGGGGGCTCGCATGGTTATTGTAGGGGGGGCTGCAGTACTGCTACCCTTACTTCTGCGCTGCTGGGGGTTGTGGCGCTGTCTTCAGAGCTGGGCAGCTGGAGAGCGGTGGCTGTTGGCTGGGAGCCCAGCTCTGCAGGCAGAGCTGCCGCCAGCAGCAGCGCAGAAGTAAGGCTGGCATGGTATGGTATTGCCACCTGCACTTATGTGCTGCTGCTGGCACAGAAGTAAGGGTGGCAATACCACAGCCCCTCCTAAAATAACATTGTGACCTCCCAACTCCTTTTTGGGTCAGGACCCCCAGTTTGAGAAAGGCTGGTTTCCCCCATGAAATCTGTACAGTATAGGGTAAAAGCCCACAAAAGACCAGATTTCACAGTCTGTGATGCGTTTTTCTTGGCTGTGAATTCTACAGGAGGTCAGACTAGAGGATCATAATGGGCCTTAAATCTATGAATTGGGACTCTCAATGGGGTTCTCCTCACCTTGATTCACCTTGGTCAATACACACACATTTGAGTGTGAATAGCATTTAGTATTTAGCAGTGAAGGGCATGGGAAATGAAAGTGTGCCGTATAACACTGCTGGGCTGAAATATATCCATCAACCCAACAAGCAGTGGGTCGCTTTACATGAGGACTGATTATGCTTATCCATCCTGGACAAGACAGTGAACCTCGTCCTAAGTGACCAAGCACCAGCAAAGGTTGTGAGTGGTCAGTCTTTAAAGACAGCATGAACCAAATTGCACTGGGAACCATCGGGGAATAATTTAAAACAATTGCCCAAGGTTGGCAGAATTACAGCAGTAGCAAGAAAATGCAGGGCCAATCTGTGGCCTGAGGAAGGGGTGACTGAGAGCCATATCCCCCTCTGAGGAACTTGGGAGGGGGCTGTGCCTGCAAAAAGAACAATCCTTCTCCAAGTGGCCCCATGTGCAAAGGGAGGGTGCTGGCTCTACTGTCCGTGAAGATAGACACAGACTCAGACTTTAAGGCCAGAAAGGACCATCATGATCATCTAGTCTGACCTTCTGCAAGCTGCAGGCCACAGAACTTCACCCATCCCTTCCTGTAATAGCCCCCTAGCCTCTGGCCAAGTTACTGAAGTTCTCAGATCATAATTTAAAGACTTCACGTTACAGAGAATCCACTAGTTGAAGCCAGCAAGAAGTTTAGCTTGCTCACCCAATGCAGCCAAGGCGTTTCATCCTCCCTACCCCCGGGGGTAACTGGCACTCTTCAGGAACACCGATGGACAGGGAGTGCAACTGTAAAGGACCTTGCATGGTTCACCATGGGGGAAGAAGGGAGGGTCCTGGTGTGCTTTCCCTTGGAGTTTGCCTAGCAGCCTGTCAAAATAAGGCCTTCAGAGTTCACCGACAACTCAACTTGAACTCCTCTGGGAGCACAAGGAAGACAAGCAATTACTTGGGGCACTAGGTTGGGAGCTGATTATCCACAGCAACTCACAACACTGCCAGGGTAGGGGACTGGGTTATGCCCATGGCATACACAAAGAAGTTGATAAAACCTAAAATATTCTTGCTGGAAGATTGCAACATAACATGACTTTATTGCTTAGTGGTAAATATGCCCAATGGCTTGTGATGGGATGTTAGATGGGGTGGGATCTGAGTTACTACAGAGAATTCTTTCCTGGGTGTCTGGCTGGTGACTCTTTCCCACATACTCAGGGTTTAGTTGATCGCCATATTTGGAGTCAGGAAGGAATTTTCCTCCAGGGCAGATTGGCAGAAGGCCTGGGGTTTTTTTGCCTTCCTCTGCAGCATGGGGCACAGGTCACTTGCTGGAAGATTCTCTGCACCTTAAAGTCTTTAAACCATGCTTTGAGGACTTCAATGGCTCAGACACAGGTTTGAAACAGGAGTGGGTGGGTGAGATTCTGTGGCCTGCATTGTACGGGAGGTCAGACTAGATGATCATAATGGTCCCTTCTGACCTTAAAGTCTATGATTCTATGAACTGATAACACACATAAACCCCAAACCAGAGAGAGACAAAGCAGGCTGCTCCCTAAGATCTGGCAGAACTCAACCCATCTTCCTGTAGACTGGCTCTCTGCAGCCTGACTTTCACTGCATGTTCCCCTACAGAGCCCACTGCCTGCAAGCAGGACCAGGAAACCCTGTATAAATTAAAGCCATAGCTTGTAGTTTTAACAGGTTTCCATACGCCACGGGCAGGGTGATCAGAGGGGAAGGTGCGCAACACAAACCAGACAAATGGCTGGTTGGGTCTGCCATTATTTTAAAGGTCTCTTCAGTGTCTCACGTCTTGCCTTGGGGCCTGCAAACAGTAAGGTCAGCCTTTCACTTCTCTGGTATAGTTTGGAGATTGGGGCATTCTCCAAGGCAAGTGAGCGGAAACTGATTGCTTGCTAACTCTCAGCAAGCCGTTTCCCAATATAGCTGTCGCACCTGCACGCAGCAATAACGTCTCTGTGGATATAGTGACAGGTGACAATCAAGTGTATTCAAAAGGAAGCTTGGAAGTCTCAGACACTGAATTGGTGCCTAAAAGCCCCAGTCTGCATGCATTGGCGTGTGAAGCTTTGTTCCAGTGATGACCTCTCTATTGATTCTCGCCCCCCCCCCCTCCCCAGGAGACACTTAGAGAAGCAGAGGGCGGGAGAATGAAGTGAGAAACAGATGAGGGCCGGAGATAAGACAGGGTAGAGATGTGTGCAGAAGGTATATCATGAAGAACTACAACTACGCCAACTATTCCTTCAGGGGCAATGTTTGTGTTTGTAATTCAGTCTGGTATTTAGAACTCCTATTCAACAGCTGAAATAAAAGATCTTGTCAGATAACTCGCTATTTTAGAAAGGTTGAAAAGGAAAAACTCCTGCTGCCTACAGAATACAAATCAGTGGGACAGACAGCAAGCATGGCTTTGCTTCATCAAATCACCGTTAGCATTTCAAGGGTGGATCTTTACTCTGTTTTCTAGGGGTGGCCAGATTACAGGAAGATCACCCTTGGGTGGGGAAGGATAGGGGCTGCCCTGGGGATACCTTGTGATCCCTCGGAAACCCAACCTTCTGCCTCTGCGCTACTTTTATGTGTGGAATTCCTTTCTACCAGAGCTTCAATAGCATGCGTTGGGCACCCAGTAGCTGGGAACAGGGCCAGAAGCGGTGAGTCTTCTGAAGTGCCACAGGGAGGTTTGGACATGTAATGGGAATTTGCAACACCACTCAGCATTGGCCTAACTCTGCTCTCATTGCAGTCAGTGGGAGCTTTACCATGGATTTCAGCGGGAGCCATGTTGGGCCAACGCTGAGTGCTTTGGAAAATCCCCACCACTACCACCCCTTTGCCGGTACCTCTCAGAACAGAACTGAGCCCACCTTTCATGACCTTTTGTATGGGAGTGGGGCTAGATGCTCTTTTGCAAAGCACGCTGTGAGTCACCTCACACACAGGTTCAAAAAATGCTTACGCCCTGGACCAAGTTTGACTATTTCCTTCCCCTTGTTAGTAAAAATGTTTGCATTGTGTTTGTGGACCAGAGCCCCCACCATATCCCGCAAAGCACTTTCTTAACTGTAAGCGTAACCCACTGGTCAGTGTGTGCAACGTGCCACCCTCTGTGCCCACTCCACAGAGGACACGAATGGGCTACATCTCTCCTTGCTCTTTAGCTCGGGCTTTTCACTCTGGAGAACCCCAGTTCATTCCTGGGTGTCGGCCAAGATGGCGGCCATCGCATAAGCATGTGAGTGCTCCCATTGGCTGAAAGGAGGCTACCCATGTGCTTTCTCTTAAGTAAAGGCCTTAAGTGCTGTGCTGGATTGGAATCAGAACAAGCAACTGGGTGACTGATTTCAGCCACACCGGTGAGTCTACACTGTGATAAAAGACCCACAGCTTGCCCAGGTTGGCTGATTTGGGCTCACAGGCAGGGGTGCTGGAACAATTTTTGGAGTGGGGGTGCTAAGCGTCATGGAACCAAACTGTAAACTCTGTGTATAATGGAAACCAATTCAAGGCGGGGGGATATGGTAGCACCCCCTACACCCCTAGTACCAGCACCTGTGCTCACAGGGTTTGGCCTGTGGGGCTATACAATTGCAGCATAGACATTTGGGCTCAGGCCAGAGCCTGGGCTCTGAGATGCCATGAAAAGCAGGAGACTGGGTTAAAATCCGTGAGGTTTATAAAAGTAATACACACACGGTTCTTTGCCGTTGCCTCCTGGTGTTGCAGTGTTTAAGGGTCACCTTTGAAACTTTCTCTGCAACAATGAGGGCTAGAAACCTTGCTTTAACTGAAAGCTGAGAGTGTCAGCTAATAACTAGATGCCAGAATCTGAGACTAACACACACAAAAATCCAAGAAATATTTCGAGACTTGCGACAAAATGGCAAGAATTGACGACGCTGCATTTTCAGGATGGTTTTGATGCAATCAGAACCTGTAAAAGCTAGGTGGAAACTCATTGAATTTTTTTTAATGTAGAAAATCTTTATGGCAAAACAAACTAAAGGAACACAAAAAGGTTTCCTCATTGACACTCCAAAGTGGCCTGGGTGGGGCTGAGAAGGAAAGCGAATAGGTGAAGCTATAGCTCCACCCCCCCATGCATCCACCAATTGGATTGGTAGACCTAACGGGGCGGAGTGCTGCACTGTTTAAAGGGGTATATCGCTGAGATGACTCCTGCAGACTGGCGAGCTGGGGGAGGCATTTTGTGTCTGAGGCAGAATGCCTCTTGCTAAGAGCTGGTCAAAAAGTGGCACGTCTTTTACATGGGGAATTTTGAAAACTTAGGTTTTTTAAAAACTTCAGATGAAAAGTGCAAGGGTTGTTGTTGTTTTTTGACAAACCCCCCAGAGTGTTTGGTTTTCAAAACCTGTTTTCAGTGTTAAAAAGTTGGCTTTTGCTAAAAAGTTCCTTTCTGGGAAATGTTTCAGTAAAAATTCAAGAACTTTTACTAACAAATCACTTTAGAAAACAAAAACCTGAATTTTAACTGAAAATAGTTGCTGGAAAAAAATGTTTTTATCCCTGAAAAACTGCACGGGCGGGGAGGGGACATAAACTGGAAAATGTTGACTAAAATTAATGTTTTGGGAGAAAAGGTTCTTTTGGTGAAAAATCTCTATTAAAAAATAAGTGATGAAAATATGTCAACTGGCTCTACTTCTTCCGCAGCACAGCTCCCATCAGGCACGGCTCTGCCTAACTGCCATGATCAGTCACACAGACTGGAGCGCATCAAAAACTTGTAGACAAAGCTGTTTCCTTGGGGGGGAGGGATAGCTCAGTGGTTTGAGCATTGGCCTGCTAAACTCAGCCTTGTGAGTTCAGTCCTGAAGGGGGGTTACTTAGGGATCTGGGGCAAAAATCAGTACTTGGTCCTGTTAGTGAAGGCAGAGGGCTGGACTCAATGACCTTTCAGAGTCCTTTCCAGTTCTATGAGATAGGTATATCTCCATATATTTATTTCATGGAAGTGTACTAGTTTCAATTTCAGACACTCAGCCCAGAATAGCCAATAAGACAGTGGTTAGGACAATGGCAACGCAGGTTCGAGTCCCTGCTCCAGATTAGGAACTTGACAGTATGTCTCCCACATGCCAAGCCAGAACCCTAGTCACCTTCTCCTGCTGGCGCCGTTCCACTTTGTCTAAATCATTAAATAAAGACTGACGCTGTAGCCCAATGGTTAGGGGGCTGGCCAGGAACATGGGAGACACAGATTTAGAGCAGGGACTTGAACGTGGGTTTCTAAGGCCACTGCTATTCTGGGGTGGTCAGGCTGTCTCTCAGCCATTTTTACAGCAAGTCAGTTTCATTCTGCATCAGAACAAAAACAAATTCTGATACCTCAGTTCCATTTCATGACAATTTCTTGTTTTCTGGCCAGCCCTCCCAGAGACAGGGCATGTATAAGAGACTTATACCATACCTCTATCTCAGCCTCTCCTTTTATTTCTTTGTAACTAATTAACATTCTTGCTCTGTAATGGCTTAATCTCACACACAACTTCTTCTAAACACCCACGGAGGTAGGGTAAATCCCTCTATAGGGATAAAAATGCTGCTTTCTGCTGGAGCACTTTACTTCGGAATGGCTAGCACTCTATAAACAGAGAACAGAACATGATCTTGCATGAAAAATTAAACCCATGGACAATGTGACATTTATAACTTCCCAGATGCATTGCTCACGAGTAGCAGAGGGAAACCAAGCCACTGGTTGGTACAAATTAGTTTTTTTTTTTTTTTTAATGCCAAGGAAGATCAGATTCTGTTAGTTTTACTGCACCAGGTCTTTTCACTGGGCCAGCGATTTTCATGTCTCAGACAATGCCTCTTCGGTTGCTCGGACAAACATTTTTTCAATGCAAAGTGCTATAGCTATACAGGAGGAATGGAGATCATGTCATAGCTAATGTCAGAGTGACAGTATGTTGCTGGCATAGGCAAGCAATAATAGTGCATTTTCACAAAGGAACATACTTTCATAATAAACCTAAAGAGTGGGCGATCAGCGATCGTTGGAAAGGGCCTCAAACCAGCTATTGTGTATTCCTTCTCCCTGGTTTTCCTTGCTGTTGGTCTGTGGTTCACTGGAGGCAAGGGATCACTTCACACATTTCATGAGCTCCTGCAACGGTTCACACAGCAGTTCAGATTCCTATTTAATAGGTCTGTTATGAAATCTGAGGCTGGAATGAATCATTGGCGTTAATGTTGTATTGCAGAAATATTGCTGTTTATCCTTTGTCTGGCTTTTAAAAAAAATGTCGACTGCAACCTTGGCTAGTCTGCTCATAATTATATACCTAATGGGGGTGGGAATTTTAAAAACATCCAGCTTAAATCAGCTCCCAGTGAAGTCAATGGTAAAGCTCTTGTTGATTTCAGTTTTCAGAGTAGCAGCCGTGTTAGTCTGTATCCGCAAAAAGAAGAACAGGAGTACTTGTGGCACCTTAGAGACTAACAAATTTATTAGAGCATAAGCTTTCGTGGACTACAGCCCACTTCTTCGGATGCATATAGAATGGAACATATA